>NW_013667260.1:89282-113781 GCF_000517525.1 Limulus polyphemus | reverse complement strand
CACACTTTACTTACGGTGCCTACTGTTCGCTTGATTCAGTTATCTCTATCTTCAATCTATCTGCATATCTATCTATCTATGCAATTCTATATTATCTCGCTGGCTTTATTTGCCGGGCTTATATACTAAAAAAAGAGGGCGCCTGGAACAAACTAGAGTTGCCAAGAAAATTCATGATCCTTCGAGAAACTCCTCGAACACGCCACCAGCGCCAATGCGCCAGCAGAATCACGTGACTTCCGCTGTCGTAACACTTCTATCGCACTTGATATTTTCTACATATTTTTTAAAGTTCCAAACATACATTCAGAGAAACGGTTTCTGAACCTCGCTGTAAGCAAAGGGTCTTTGATAAATAACATAAACTTTCAATAACAAAATACTTTTTCAGTTCTTTTCTTGCACGCTGTAGTATTTGCTAACATGTACGCTAATATTTTACATGTTTTCAACAGAAAGTTAATCTGTGATTTTGAGTTTACAAAGTTTATTGCTTGTAACGACAATAATCAAATAAAATTAAAACAAATCATCTCTGTTTACTTTTTTTACCATATATCGACGGCCATACTGAAATACGGTGTTCCTTAATATAAAGTGTTCATTGGCGCATAATATCTAATAACTCAAAATTAAGCCTTCATAGTTCAAAAACTTCCGTTATATTTGCCGCTCTTTTCTACTTTCGAAGCAAAATATCAGTGGCTATTTATTCAGATATGATGGGGGGGATCGCAACACGATAGCAAAAATCTTAACTTTGTTCGTTATGCGCTTTCATTTACAGAAGTCGCTTTAAGAAAGAAAGTTTACTAGAAATGTGAAGCATGTTCTAAATATAGAAATAAGTACAAGTGTGTTTATGGCTGCGTCTCCAATCAGCCGATCCTACCCACTAACCACCTGTAAGGGGCGGGGACTGTAAGAACATAAAAGACCGCGAACATGACTGTTGACCTAAGCTGTATAAAAATCGTTATCCTTTAATTTAAAGCTAAATATGCGTTGAAATTTGTCTTTTACTTATCGAAATATTTATATTTATTTAACATACATACGTAAATAGAGAAAACATCCAACTCTATTACACATCAGAACGGAACTTACCATTGAACAGTCATTCAAGTTCCTCTTCCAATGTTGCCCAGGAAGTGCGACCGAAACGTAATAAGAAAACTATAAAAAAAAATCAGCGGACCAACCTGCTCGGTGAATGACCTCTTCCACTATTAGTCAGCTCACATACCGCAGTACGCAAAACAATAAAGATGAGTTTTTTACGCATATTGGCACGTGAGTATAATGATGGGTATTCCTCGAAAGTTAAAAAAAAACATATGTGTTCGACAGATAGTTCATTATAAATACCCACGTTATAGTTTTATGCAGAACGATCATATTCAACCTAGTGGACACTGATGCTTGTAGTTTCCTGTTCCTGTGGTGAAACTAACTACTGATATAGTGGTATCTTTATCGATTACACAGTAAGTTCGTAATTCAATGCTAAGAATAAAGCTACACAATCTATGTATGTTCTGGCCATCGCGGGTATCAAAAACCGATTTTTAGCGTTAGAAGTCCTCAGAATTGCCGCTGAACAACCGGGAATGAGCATATGTTAAAGGCATTTTCTAACCATTGCAAATAAAATGAAGAGATTAGTAGCATGTAACCGACCCATTTTTTAAGTTTATTAGCTCACCATAAGGAGTGGTTTATAGGTTAATTTTTAAGAAATGTACGGTCCTATTATACATCAGTCAAATTTCAAAACAGATCGGGTTAGATTGACCAAACACAGGCGCCAATATTTTAAAAGCTGTTGTATCAGAATTATCATTTCACGTTGATTAACAGATTGATTGATATAAATAAAAATTCTGTGCCACTTCTTAAATTAAAAAAGTACTTACGATTTTCAGAATCCAAAAACATACAGATCAAAATGTTTTTGTCTCAAACAGAACCAAAAGTATCTCTCTCATTTTTATATTTTCCTTTTTAAGGATTTCACATAATTTTCAATCGTTAGTTTACAAATGTCACTTAAAATTATTTATATTTTGGGGTCGCCCTCTAGTGGTCTGTTATATGTATGTATAAAAATAATTTGAACGTGTAATGGTTTACTCCCTCACTGATAAACGAGATTGGCGGGCATTGAGATGTTACAGGTGCTGCTTTCGATTTATCGAGTTTCATGACTAGTGATTATAATAAATATTGTGAAAATAAAAGTGGACATCAATTGTGCTACAATGATGAGTCATAGTGTTGGCTAGGCCTTTATTTAGTTGTTTTCTATTAAGTTTGTGTTTATTATTGATTGTTATCTACCGAATTTAGCTCAGCTACTCGGGTTTTTTTTCTTCATTTACCTTATCCAAAATGTTTCTGACTGAGACACTTTATATTCTTGTAAGCTCAATTTTTAAATTGTGTTACACAGATACAGAATACAATCTCAAACTTTCCGCTCTTCTAAGAGTGACGCAGAAATACAAATACATGGTAATGTTTATAGATTTTGTTCACCTTTATCAAACCTCGGATGGAAACGCAAACAGTTAGTTGCAATCAACAAATACTGCTACAATATCATCAAAATTTTCTGCATAATATTCATTATTTTTATACTCTCGTTTCCAGATAAACATACCCTGGATTGTGTAGAGTTAACTTGAAAAAGAACAGCTTCAACGTTTTGTTATTTTACCATGTCGGATTATCAGTGAAGGACTAAGTTAAACTGGATTTAACATCGTCACCAAAGAAAGCGTTACACCGCTAGTAATACCGAGCGTTGTTGACAAATTTCAGTTCAATACTGTACACATTTCAAGGCCGTTTCAGCAAGGACTGTCTGAAGAGCTCCACCAACGAGCCAACGATAGTTTTCTTAGCATTCTCAAGGTCACACAAGACACTAACATTCTAGAGGTCATTCACCTCTTGGTCACTCTCCTAGACATGGATCTAACATTATATTGATATAGTATTTCACACGTTAAATTAAATAAAAATTTACAAAATTACAAATAAAACACGGTACTAAAACAAATACATTAGTAAAAGCCAACGAACATTTTCTTATTTTTTCGAAGTTACTGCAAGTGATTTTCGACACACTACTTTTTTCTCTGGTGAATGTCTTACAATAACGTAAATGATTTACTATTTAACAACTTGAATTCTTCTATCTGTCACAGTTAAGCTTTTTTAAGGAGAAGGTTATATGATTCGTGACTGTTCTTCAATGATCTATAACCACTTAATTAAGGAACTTCCGGAAAAAAACACAAAAGCTCTTGAACGACATATCAACCATATAGACAACTAGGCTGTTGTTTCATGTAAACTAGTAGACTAGTAATAAATCCCTAACTGCGTAGAACAGATATCTTTTCTTTAAAGTACCGTCCCGGGATGAAATTAAAGAACTGTCGACTCCCATACTATCTGTAAACTTTTTTTGGTGTCTATCTACGTTCACCTATCATGTATTCCAAAAATGTGTCCCATTCTATCTGTCAACTTTTTTTGGTGACTATCTACGTTCACCTATCATGTATTCCAAAAATGTGGCCCATACTATCTGTCAACTGTCAACTTTTTTGGTGACTATCTCTGTTCACCTATTATGTATTCCAAAAATGTGGTTATGATGCATTAAAATTCTATTAAAGACTGCCGTTTAGGGGAAAGATACACCAGTGTCCCTGTCCTGTTACTGAATGTGTTCGGTATCTGAGTGGTTAGTATAGAATAAAGAAAACCTATTATACATACCTGGATGAACTAAAAGTAGCTGTACCAAGACAAAAATAGCAACAACCAAAACATGAACACGAATTTATTTCTGGTTAAGGAATTATAAGAACAGTAACTAATCACGACTTAAAACCGGTTATTTAGTATAATTCCAACCACTAATATGATTTAGATTATTTTGTTTTTTTCATTTCACGATCCTAAATAAATCAAATCTGATAATCCAAGATGCAAGACAACTCTCAAGGCTAACTAGATAAAATGGTCATTTATAAAACCTAATACAGACTCGAAGTCCAGGATATGAGACATGAGCCAAGACTGGGAAAACATCTATAAATAGAAACATTTTAAAAAGTTCACCACATGCTGTCCCAACAAAACCGAACAATCTGAAAGTTTAGTCAGATTTCAAAGAAACGTTAACTTTATATAGAGAAATAAATCGTGTGTCCATTAAGATCACCTAGCAGAAACAAAAGCTGCTACATTCTTCTAGTATTGCTGTTAAAAAAAAGTTGCTCAACATTCCAAACGGTGATGTTTTATCTCATTCTGTGATATGTTTCTCGTTAATCTTGATGTCATTGTCACTGCGTTCGCTAGAGCTTCGTATTTGCTTTAAACGCATTTGGTTTTGTTTTATGTCACGCCTTTATAAATCCGTGTCACCACCTATCAGATCTAACTCAGCTGTAGACGTATGTAGTAATATATTATCATACTAGAACTCCCATAGGGGGTAGAGTTACTGTGGGCGGGTTACATTCGCCTGAAAACATTAACATTATTATTAGTTTATACGAAGTTACAAAAATACTCGTTCCATAAAAACTTGGAAACTTGTGAACTGAAAGAGCTGTTAAATTAACATTGTGGTTTCCATAGAAACTTGGAAACTCGTGAATTGAAAGAGTTGTTAATTTAACATGGTGGGTTCCATAAAAACTTGGAAACTCGTGAATTGAAAGAGCTGTTAAATTAACATGGTGGGTTCCATAAAAACTTGGAAACTCGTGTATTGAAAGAGCTCTTAATTTAGCATGATGGGTTCCATAAAAATCTGGAAACTCGTGAATTGAAAGAGTTGTTAATTTAACATGGTGGGTTCCATAAAAACTTGGAAACTCGTGAATTGAAAGAGCTGTTAAATTAACATGATGGGTTCCATAAAAACTTGGAAACTCGTGAATTGAAAGAGCTCTTACTTTAACATGGTGGTAGGATATAGTCGATTACCTTTTTATCTTTTGTTTATTTATTTATTTTTTCTTTTACGAATCCAAAGTTAGATGACTGAAATATCGCGCACTAGCATGTTTCCTTTGCTGGTGAAAACAAAATTCAAGAACTTTATATCACTAACATGTCGAGAATGCTTTACAGCTCAGAGTCAATAGTTTTGATCTTAAGAACCAATTTTCTACATGTACATATATATATCAACTTAACAAGTTTTATATCATTTCATAACAGCTGTTACACATTCAAGACACTTTCATATTAAACTTACTATACACAGCAGACATACGTACGGCAATAATACAGTGCTCCAGCATTGTCATGCACATATTATATATGTATGTGAAATTAATATAGTAGAGCAAGTAAGGCGATTTATCATCTTCATAATGTATGCGTATAGAATATGAACAAATACACTGACTCAGTCGTAGCAGATATAAAAACATGCACTGTAATGTAATACACTTTCATGTTTAGATTGAAAATACATACATCTACAAAAAAAATCATCTATGACGTCATGTGTAACACTGAAATGCATATTTAGACCACCATAGCAAAATCTAAGATAAACGAAAGTGAAACATTGGTTCTGTTCAATATGCTTCGAGAAGATTAGAAACAATGGAAAAGGTAGGTTTGTTTGTTTTTTTATCGCAAAGCTGCACAATGTGCTATCAACGCTCTGTCCACCGCGGGAAATTGAACCTCGGATTTTAGCGTTGTAAACCCCCTAAGCCTATCGCTGACCCACCGGAGGAGGACAGAGAGGGAGAATGTTATAAATAATTCAGTTCGAAAACCGGGTATTTCAAATATTTAGGCTGCACATTTGAAGGAAAAAAAAATAACAGTGTATTTAAAAATCATTTGTTTTACATTGCCAACAAAGGTTTGGCGTACAAACGATATTTCTCAAACTTATGTAACGTTCAAAATAAACTTTTAAGAAACTAAATAATATGGTCCCTAGAGTAAGACCCTGTTATATCCCTGGACCAGAGTGTTTTTAGAGCTTAGAATGCACTTTCTCTCAGCCCAGAGGATAAATTACAGTGAAGAAGATATTAGTACAGTTTCCTTGTCTCGTAAAAAAAGTAATCAAGATTTTGGATTACAAATAATATAGAACAACTTAAATTATTATTCATGTCTTCATGTGACTTATATTTATATGTCTTAGGTTGCCATCTTAAACTCCAAATTGACGTTGCTATAAAAAAAAACTTGAAAAAATCTAATTTTAAATGAGATTGTAAAGAAAAAGTTTATTGTTTGTTGTTAAGCACCAGGCTGCACAATGGGCTCTCTGTACTGTGCTCACCATGGGTATCGAAATCCTGTTTTTACCTTTATAGAAAGAGTTTATGAGTTGGCCTAAAAATATATATAATTTGTGTAGTCTAATTAAAAAACTTCATAAGACTTTAGTTTTAAACTTGCAGTAAATCTAAAATTTTCTCAGTAAGCTACATTCTGAAAAGTAAGTATATAGACTGAGCAAAATAAGCCTAAATACGTTTTTATTTATATGGAGTTAGCCATAAATTCTATACAGTTATAGCATTCATTTAGCAATGCCCGTAATTAAAAATCTAAGCATATTTAATCATATACACATATTATTACTTGGCTACAACTTAAGTGATGTTTTTTTTTCTTTTCTTAAGATATTGCATTTGAAGCATTAATTTTAGTTGGTGTTGAATATGAGTTTAAAGTTATTTTATTACACATACTAAATTATTTGATAAAGATTTTAACATAAAAAATGGAAAGCTTTCTTTTTTAAGTTTGGACATACAACACTGACCATTAGTGTTAATGCAAAATGCAAATTAGAAGTACATGGACTTGTTGAATGTTCCGGTCATTTTACTGTCTCGTATAATTTCTTCCAACTCTGGTGAAGTAATCACTTCCCATCTACTGCAATGAAGGAAGAGAAGGTCATTGACTTGCCTTTTATCTCCAGGATGTATAATTGTATTGAGCAGAACTGATATTCCGCAGTTAGTAAACCACAGTTTATAAGTTGTTCAGTAATATTTCAAACACTGAACTTTCTCAAGAAAAAAAAAAACTTGCTGAGAAATATTAACAGGATTTTATCATTCTGATTAAGACGAAGTGTCACGTAGCCTAACCAGGGAGATTTCCCAACTGAAAGTGACTTCCCTATTTCAGAGTTCAATGACCTCGCCTTGGCATTGAAATTCCTAAATAAAATTCTATTATAAAAGAACCAAAATAAACTTTAGACGATATGACTGTTTTTGTCCAAATGTCTCGATGTTGGTTTCCTGTAATAACTGATAATGTTATCTTAAGTAAAAAACTAAATTCAAACAGGTAATATGTAACCATCTTCAGATCAGTATGGCGCCTTTCTTGGCGTCACCTGGCAATAACTTCAAGTCAGGCAGGTTTCATTCAGTAAGCGGTCATTCACCTTGAGCACATGCCCGTGAACTTGGCCCATATTCTCTATTTCCATCTTACCTGCATTCGTCTACATAAGCTAATGCTTGTCACAACTCCGTGTTGTATTTCCACTTGAACTACCAGAACAAAGCCTTGAGCATATCTATTGGATAGGGTGGAAATATTTAGGGACCACATAATTCAACCAGAACACACAAGTTTATACATTTTGGTTGAAACACCCATCTATGTGCATCTATGTGCAGAAAGCTATGCCCACCTATATAAATGTCATTAAGATTGGATTCAACGAGATCGTCGAATGTTAAGCCAGAATAATGGTTCAATGCCAACTCTACGGGCAGGGAAAGTTGGCCGTCGGTTCAATGAACGCACGCAGTCAAAGTCCCGTGCCCCTTCGGGCTCACATTATTCTTGGAGATTTGAGTTTTTTTTTCTTTTCCTTTACACATTTCATTAAAAATATAATAAAAAAACACATGAAAGATCCTACAATTTATTCTAATATGTCCTAAACTTCTGATACTACTATTGATTCAAAGTTATGATTGTTTACGATACATTGGTTCCATATTTAAATGTACACTTACTCGGAAGTATCCTGTAAACTGTACTCACCAGAACTTCCATGTTTATTGGAATTATTCCCGTGGGAAGGCTTCGAAAGGATTGTAAAGCTGGAAACTTCAGGCAAGGGAGATTTCTGTTCATACAAAACATTCATAGTTGATGGACTGGGGCTCAAGCCGCCAAGGGGGCTACAGACAACGCTCGTTGAGCTCTCCAGCAAGCCAGTGCTGACGACAGATTCAGAGGTTTGGTACTGAGGTAAGTCAGTATAGTCTTTAAGTTCATATCCCGACTCAGTCGTCATAGGTGCTGGAGGTTCATAATAATTCGGGTGTTTATCTTCATAACCTTCCTTTTTGATAGCTGGGGACTCATAGAAACGAACTCCAAAGTCGGAGTTTCCATCGAAACCAAGACTGGTCATCTTAGGAGCTTCAGTTGTAGAAGTAACCGTGGATGACGTAGGTGTTAAAACCCCACACGTATCGTCCAGTTGTTTAAAAACTTCCATCGGGATATTTTATTTTACACGTTAGAACGCGAGGATCCAGGAAAGGAAAGGGTCCAATAAATGGTAAACAAAAGGTAAAAACACTATATCTAGATAGATTTTGTGTCAGGATGTAGTCCGTTGTTTGATGTACCCTTGGTGAGTATACATGATGCTGAGAAGATGCTTGCCACAGGGAGAGAGAAGGGGGGTAAATGTCCTCTCATTCGGAGAACGCTTTACTATAACTTTGTGCTAACGAATACTAAGATCTTCAGCTCCGAATGACTAACTAAATTATGGAGTTTATTAACCCGTTTTTCTTTAATTGGTGGGAGGGGTTAAAATGCACGTATTTACTAAAGTGGTTAACTTTAAACGATGACCGAAGGTCAGTACCACAGTCTCAAAGTCTGACGCGGACCGGTGGAATGGGACAGAAGGAACTTTCTCCACCGACTGCAGGAGCACGACTGAAATGGACTCTGTGTGCCTCTGTGTTTACCTGGCCGGTCGTTGAACCAAACAGGTATAGAGATGCGGAAGCATGAGCCACACGGAACCTGTTCCACACATACACACTTCGGTCCGCCAACTGCGCTCCGTCCCATAGCAGAAATCCGAGCCGTTGGCGCGCGAAATTTAAGCGCAAATCATTGCTTGTCCTAACACATGCGTATCAAACTTAAAACTCGACCCAGATGAGATGAGCACATGCGTACTTCAGCTGTTTCATGTGCTATAGTTTTATTAATCCTTCTCAACCTGAACCTTTTTAGTTCTTTATTCAATATATGTTCATTGTAATTTCATTTCATTCCCATATAACTAGCTTACTTTAATTAGCCTTAACTATTTTATTTTTCCACAATAACTCATCACAAACTCTTGAACACTTAGTTAAGGTTAAGAACTTGAAGGATTGAGTTTTCTTTGCTAAAATCATAATGCGTAGACAGTTTGTTTGTTTGAGAAGCACAAACACTATAGGCAATCTATGCTCTGGCCACCACGGGTATCGAAACCCTATTTCTAGCGTTGTAATTCCCCAGACATGCCGCTGTGCCACTGGGGGGGGGGGCACAGACAAGGATTTATTTTAAACGCTTAAAAAGAAAGAGAGGTTTTATGCCTTTTTTTCATTGGATAAATAAAGTCAATCATATGTCTTATTAAACTTTTGCTGTAAGTTTCACAAATTCACCATTTTGTAACATTTGTAAATCTGTACAACGAAAAACATAAACAAAAATGCAAATAAGAACAAAATCACGTTTACTATTCAAATCTCGAACCTGGGCCCATCAAATAAGGAAAGATTTAGTAATGAACTTTGTAACACTGATGGTGATAAAACTTTCAAAGAAGCTTCCATTTTAGCTGAATATTTATCTTCCGGTGAGCTGACGTTGAGTATGTAAGTGAAACGAGCTATATACAGAATTATAATCCGTATGATACAGTAACACTGAGCTACATGCATTTCAATAGATACAGTGACGATGAATTTGCGACTGCTAAATTATTTTTGTCTTTTGATATGTTCTTTAAATGTTATCAGTGACTAAATTACGACATGCTTCTTTAGAATCAGAATCCATCTAATAAACAAAGCTTCACAGAAGTTCAAAATGACATTCCAGGTAAGTATGAACAAAGAAACTTCAATATAGTCATACAGTTCCTAAAGCCTAAAAATGCCATTCTTATACAGATTCTGGTTTCAAATAATGAGCAAATAATACGTCAGCGATGCTAGTCTTATCGATCCAAAATCCATTTTATACCCACTAACGAACAGTAAAACCTCTCATAATGTTTATCGTTAGCTGCTTTGTTCACAAACATTGTGGTCACTTCTAAGTAGATTATAAGTCTCTTTTTTTTTGTTTGTTTGCAAGATCAAAATTAACACCTTATGAAGGTCACAAAAAACGTATCACAACAAAGAATTGATCATAATTATATCGATTCTCGCAACAAGTTTAAAACATAAAGCAATTAATTAAAATGTATTTCAACACTGTGTTTCCAAGGGTGAAAAATAATATAAGATGAATTTCAAAGTGCTTATGAATTGGTGCAAATTATTACAGATATTTATAAGTCTTCCACATAGAAGTAGAGATTAGAGGTCAGTCACTTTTGTTAGTTGTACAATAACCGCTTTTGTTTTTACATTTTTCATTAAGCTTTAATTGGTTTTGGATTATTCAAGAGTAATATTTAATTAGGCCAGGTAAAAATATTCAATTTTGAAGAAAATTATCACGGAGATGACAAATTTGTTAAGGTGTTAAAAGTGTGAACAAGTTAAGTATTTTACTAGTCGGTAAAATTATCACGGAGATGACAAATTTGTTAAGGTGTTAAAAGTGTGAACAAGTTAAGTATTTTACTAGTCGGTAAAATTATCACGGAGATGACAAATTTGTTAAGGTGTTAAAAGTGTGAACAAGTTAAGTATTTTACTAGTCGGTAAAATTATCACGGAGATGACAAATTTGTTAAGATGTTAAAAGTGTGAACACGTTAAGTACTATACTAGTCGGTTGAACCCAGTCAATTGAACTACATTCGATATTTCACGATGTCGTAACAACAACGATTTTAGGGCAGCTAGAACAGTAAAAGACATAATATTTTTTTATAATTCTGCTTCAAAATGTCACGTTAGCTCTACGGTAATGTGTAGTTAAATATTAATGAAATTCGTTCTGAATAAAAAAATTACAGGACATGCAAGTTCGATATTGTTTTTAATTGCCAAACATTGTAATACGGAGTCCTCATTATTTTCTTCTTCTTCTTTTTCCCCATAACTTTATACTTACTAAGGCTTAGTTACTTTGCTCAACCAAGATTTTATTTGAATATTATGGTTTTTCCTTAACGCAAGTTTCTACTTTATTTTTCAAAATGAGAAATATAGCTCGAGGAGTGAATTCTTCTACTAAGCCTAATCCATATTTTTTTCCAAAATGTTTCGTGTTGCAGAGGTGTCAGTGTCAGGATTCATGACGTAGGGTGACATAGTTATTTTAATGCAATTAACTTGTTAGAATAGTAGGAAAGAGGGGAGAAGAGAAAGTGTTGTTTACTGGTAACACACACTTGTTGAAAATGAAAGGAAACGGCGTGTACAAACAAAGAAAAGAAAGGGAAATGGAATTAGCAGATAGAAACAAACTCCCGCCTTTTTCTCCTCACTAAATGGACAGTTTCACTAGATTGTTCTTGAACTGCCGTGTCCCTAACCTCTGCTGATTTTATCACTTTCTCGGGTGAAGGTACGTGATAGAAAAATATACAAGTTTCATATATTCGTTAGTTATTTGTTTTCACTTTATTTTTCATTCAATTAGGGTGATTTGCCCAATACTTTTTTGTATGTACACTAATTGTTCTTGCAACGGAGGTATATTTTAATATATCTAAGTAACAAATATCAACATTAAAACGAAAAAAAAAAAAAAACAAGACAGCTGTGAAAATGTGTCTTTAATGACCTATTTAAAGTAGTCCTCTGATAGAACGGGAATATCAAATTGTGGATCCGTTCATTTGTGCTAATAATAAATTAATGACCGAATAAGAGTTAGGGCAAGAATAAGAAATTATTAATTGTTCGGAAATGGGTGGAAATTTGTTAGATTAGATTAGTAAGTGTGAAGGGAGTTAATTGAAATAGTAATTAAGAAAGTAATAAGAATAAGTTAGGTTAGCCAATAGGAAAAGTATAAGTGAATACGAAAAGGTTAAAAGGAAATTGAATCAGTAACTAGGAGATGGATATGAGAGTATTTGGTTATGAGTAAGTACCATTTTGTACTTTAGTTATACGAGGGAGGTCGTCTGCAAGTAGTCGTTAAATTGCGGCTTCATCAAAAACTATGTTGACCAACTGTACCGATAGAGGTAAAATTTATACGTTATTAAAGCATAAAGCTGCAGAACTGTGTTGTGCCAATCTCAAGGATCGAACGTTGGAAGTCGTCAAGCTTATCGCTGAACCACTGGGGGGAAAGATACATAATAACGGCTTGAAAAAATAATTCCGCTGTGCCACTGGGGGGCTGAACCAAAGTCAAATTGCTAATGTATCTGCAAAAGTTGAATTATGACTACGAATAAAGAAATGATAAATAATTTCTTTACGCTTATTAAGCGTTGTTTATTAATTTACTCTCATATTAGCATAATGTGCTTCCATACACAAGTAACTAGCTTGTTATTGTAACGTTCACTACCAGTAGGTCCGCACACTTCATCATTTTAGTAATTTTATGTTTTTGCCTATTACTGTACTCAATGCAAAAAGCTGACAAAAATAGATGAAATTATTCATTTTCTATGTAAAATGCATAAAGAACTCCAGCGGTAAATAAAGGAATTACTAACAATATTCATTGTATTTTTTGTTAAAAAGTTGTGTGTGGCTTGTTATACTTTATTCGTGGCCCTTCAATCAACAGCCACAGATCCATAAATAATTTTGTTTTCAAACAGTTTAGAAAGATGTGTATAAAAACTTATGGATCCCATTGTTAATTATAGGGCTAAACCGTTTTTTTACCAGTAGAGCTGGGCGTGGCCTCGTGGTTAGCATTTCCGTACTGTGAATCCCAAAGTTCATGTTACGCGTTTAACAATCAGGCAAAAGAGCAATTTATGAGTTGACAGTGGGTGCTGTTGTCTAGCTGCCTTCCCTCTGGTAAATAACTTCAAAATTATAGATTATGCACAAACAGCCATTATATAGTTTTGTACGAAAATTATAAATAAAACTTGCCGGTGAATCACAGTTGACTGTCGTATACAAGTCCCTTTTTGAACACAAAGGGATAGAAACAGAAGTCCTGCTGAGATTCAATCCTTATCGTCTGACAATGTAGCTCAGCCGACCCTGTCCACTTCCCTGTCTTTTTAATATCTTCACATTTCTGGACTTTTCTCATGTCTGTCATATGTTCACACATCTAGCTTGATCCATGTTTTTATCTCTATCTAATGCTGCGTCGAGTAAAAAAAAAAAAAGAGATCTAACTATTCAAAGAGATATAAATTTCCCAAAATTTGGTATTTCTGCCATTTGGGCTTAGGATCTCAAGTCTTTTAATGCCGTTCCAAAATTACCTTCATCTGTATTATCTGTTGTTATTAGAGGAAGAGGAGCTTTTTTATTGTAACTAAATTTTACTTAAAACAAGTTTTGTCGTCATGCCATAAAATTTGCAATTTTTAACCTCGACGCCCCCTGCCTAGTAGCGTAAGAAGATTGAGTCGAGTATCGTGATGACTAACACATAGTTTCGCTATGCAAGAGCAACTCTTGAAACTCAATAGATATCATCGATGAATTATTCACACTCACTCCTTTAAAATATATGTGATTTTCCTGAGGAAATGTTCCACAT
Organism: Limulus polyphemus; assembly: GCF_000517525.1. NCBI lineage: Eukaryota > Metazoa > Arthropoda > Merostomata > Xiphosura > Limulidae > Limulus > Limulus polyphemus. Next base: position 99,840 of record NW_013667260.1, on the reverse strand, counting down.
CGATAGTTCCGTTTCTTCACACTCCATTTTGGTGAAATTAAAGGGTATAAACATTACCAACCATTCAAATTTGCTTGTTTCCTCTATAAAATAACACATTTCCACTTGTGCCATCAAGGAAACTTACTTCGAAGAAAACATTTAACCACAGACACACATAAGCGGACTGGCCTTGTGGTAGAGCTTTGCATACCGGAGGTAGCGAGCCGGGTTCGAATCTGTGCGATATTACAAAATATTCTCCGCACTTTAATTTGTGGGTACGTTATAAGATTTATAGTCAATCCTTTATCGTGGGTGATATTATGCTGCTGACTGGCTGCCTTTCCTCTGGTCAATAGTTAAAAATAAGGGATAATAGCAGATATCCTTAGTAGCATAAATTTAAACTATAAATACATTGTTTGTTTGTTTTGAATTTCGCTATCTGCGCTAGCCGTCCCTAATTTAGCAGTGTAAGACAAGAGGGAAGGCAACTAGTCATCACCATCCACCGCCCACTCTAGGGCTACTCTTTTACCAACGAATAGTGGGATTGACCGTCACATTATAACGCTAAAATAACGAGCATGTTTGGTGTGACGGGGATTCGAACCCGCGATCTGCAGATTACAAGTCGAGCGCTTTAACCACCTGGCCATGCCGGGCACTAATAAATACATACTAAAGATAATTCACAATTATTGTTTCTTTACAACACATCACTTTTTCCATGAAAACAAAAAGGGGCTTTGTCTTTACGATTACAAGAGTATCTGAACATGGACACATTCTTTCATTGGTGCTTTGGTTTAACAGTAAAAATTACAATAACAGTAAACAGGGTATACTTATACCAAATAATACAGCACACGTTGTTTTGATATTTGTAAAATTTTGATGAAATTGTAATTTAGAAGAGAGCAAAATTTAATTTATTTTAGTTTTTCAGGAATAGTGGAAAGAAATTAACGGTGAAACTTATTGAACAGTTTCCTCTTCCTGCAACGAAACAAATAGGGCTCTAGCTAGCCCGAAGACGTATAATTTCACCTTCCCAGGACTTGTTTACTTCAAAAACTGTCCCTTTCTCTCTACCCCTCCCCCCTCTCAACAAAGAGAATCTGTCCTCTTCCTGTTTATAGAGGCGCTGCTCAGTTCAGTGCCTAAACATTTCGTAATTATCATCTGTTGTGGCAGAACCTTAAGTACCTCGCTGGTAACGAACTAATCCTTTAGATGTCGCTACTGCTATGTCTAAGCTCAAGATGTTGTTACATATCAACATTTGATGCCATGTTAGCCAAATCTCAAACAATTGAACTGTAAAAAATATTCAGATAGAATTGTTGAAAAGGAGATTCACAAAGAACGGACGAAAAGCTGAACTTATATCTGTAATCCAACTACTTCCAAGTTGAGTTTCAACTAGTTATAACTTGCATCAGTGTAACTAACATTACTCTTCAGTTATCAAACTTCTTAACTTAAGTTACCTCGCGCCTCGCAGTGGCACAGCGGAATGTCTGCGGACTTACAACACTAGAAACAGGGATTCGATACCCGTGGTGGGCAAAGCACAGATAGCCTATTGTGTAGCTCTGTGCTTAACCTGAAACAAACAAACAAACGGGAATGGTGTATTTAGGTGTTTTTTTGTGAGTGTAAAACACTTAAATACACCATTCCGATTTTCGATACCTCACTACTATAGAGGCTTGGTTTGGTCTGATATTTCATTGGTGGTAGTGTCCAGGGTCACTGATGAAGAGTTGAACCCTCCGAAATTAGTCTGGCTCACAGACACCCCTCCCCCAATGAAAGAATAGACCATTCCAAGCTTTTACTTGTTGTTAAACAAATGTTTAAACAACTCCATTTAAACAAACGGGAAGCGTGTATACAATAGCATATATTTGTTAGAGTAGGGTTTTTTTTGTGTTTAAAATGTTTTATATGTAAATAATTACGCACGTGAGATGTATTCAATATATTTATTGTCATTAATAGGTTACTGCCTTGTTGGAGAGCTTAAGCAGAGTTTACGCATCGGTGACTGATGTAGATAGTTGAGAGTATGTGTAGTCTGATTTTATATATATATGCTTTGTGGTTTAAAGAAAAATCACAAATGTTCTATTTTATTTCTCAAGAAATGTGAAACTTTTTACATTTGATGTGGTTAGGGCGCTCGACTTGCAACTTGCGGGTCGCGGGTTTGAATCTCATCACCGAACTGATTAACTCTTTTAGCTGTGGGAGGCATTATAATGTCACTGTCAATCCCATTATTTGATTAGAGTAGCCCAAGAATTGGCCGCGGGTGGTGTTGACTAGCTGCCTTCCTTCTATTCAAGCTCGACTCGCAATCTGCGGGTCGCGGGTTCGAATCCCCGTCACACCGAACATGCTCGCCCTTTCAGCCGTGGGGGCGTTATAATGTGATGGTCAATCCCACTATTCGTTGGTAAGAGAATAGCCCAAGAATTGGCGGTGGGTGGTGATGACTAGCTGCCTTACCTCTAGTCTAACACTCTTAAATTATGGATGGCTATTGCAGATAGCTCTCGTGTAGCCTTGCGCGAAATTCAAAACAAACCAAACAATTCGAGCCAAATCAAACCGAAGAAATTAAATGTGGCATTTTCCAACTTAATATAAATAATCTGTGCTTTGCCCACCACAGGTATCGAAACCCGGTTTCTAGCATTGTAAGTGCAGACATACCGCTGTGCCACTGGGGGGCATCAGGTTCAAACTGATATAGGTTCTGCAAATACCGGTTTTTTGCTAATAGTAATATTTTACATGGATTACCTTGTTCCAGCTACTACTGAAATTAGAATTTAGTCCAATTTATTTGTTATCTTTCTGTTCTGTTATTTATTGAAAGTTTGTTTTATTTGATATATGAATAAAATGTGCAAAATCCATTTTATTTAGAAAACACTCATATTTACAGTAACTATGGGTAATAAGTAATCGGGCTCTTTGAATTACAATTACATCATACGGTATAAACATGTTTTACTTTTTCATTAACATTCTTTATGACATGCAGAGCAAATGACAAAAGACCAATCATTGGTGAACACTACGGGGAATCAAACCCCGGACTTTAGGGTACTGACTCCAACAACTTATCGCTGACTCAGTGGGGGACATATTGGTAAATGACAAAACTCTTTGTTCTACAGCACACCACAACTACATATATATATGCATATTAGAATATATAACTTTCCAAAATTTAATCAAATAACATTTAATAGTACATTAACGACATTCGAAAATGAGAAAAGTCCCAAAAGCAAGAACTTCGTGTCCGTGATAGAAATGGAACTTTCGTAAGAATTAGATTATGATTTAACTTTTTGAATGCTTTTGTATTCAATTAGGTGAAATGGTTTCAGATTTGTGAATCCATGAGCTGCTAAACTGAGATTTTTCCACAAAGGAAAGGAGGACTGTCAAAGAAAATGTGTTTTGGATTTAGCAAATCCTTTACAGTAAAACCTCTGTCCATAATCATATTATTCTTTGACAGCTTTAAAATTCCATTTTACAACACTAACAGAACCCCCAAAAGCCTCTGACACAGCGTACAATGTATCATTTTGGGATATATCTACAAGCACTTTCAGTATGTTCTTGTAATTGGAATATGTTATTTTCTGTATGAGTGGATTATAAGGTTTCTTTATAGGAATCTTGGTATAGTCAGTTATAAGTTTTGACCAAAAACAGTTGTTTCGTATATCGTGTTCTTTTAACTGAGCATAAAGAACATTTATCTGTGTTAAAATAATATTTTTAACTGTTTTTAACTGTCCAAGAGTGCAAACAAAAAACTCGTTTAATAGTCTGTTTTATATAGCTTTAATATGATTAGTTATAAAACGTGTTAACAGGACTAGGACTAAAAGCAGTTGATGAATAAAGGTGATAATTTACAATACACAAGTTCCATAGTTTTGAACACCTCTATAAACCTTAACAGCTTCAATATAATCTTGAAACTTTTCTATGCAAAACATGTTTACGCATTTTTCAGGTTTAGTAGCAACTTCCTTACATAAAGAAGCTGATTTCTTGTCTATTATACAGGTAATAGTTTCATATGCTATCGGGTTAGTGTTAGCATTAATTACAGCTTCTAGATGAGCATCAAATATATTACTAAAAGAAAGCTTCTCAAGATTTCCTCTTTCACACCTTTCAACTTATGTTTTATGCAGTGTTGTCAATTACGTTACTCCATTTAAACACTCAAGGTATAGCACTGAGTTCCAAATGTATTCTGCCTAAAAATAAAATTCAAACATGATATTTTATGTTATAATAAACTATAACTTTATACATTTCCGTGATAATTGTGCGCTAAAAATGCATTCTAGTAAGAAATACTCTTACATGCGTAATTATAACAGGCTTGCATAGGACTGCGATCTTTCGTAACTGACTGTAGATGCACTTACAATAACATTAGGATAATAGGGGACAATCAAGTTGATCCTCTTTTTATTTGCATTTTTCTAATTGAAATTTTCCCAAAATTTTGTTTACTTAAAAATTTTATAAGTTAAAGAAAACAAAAGGACAGTCGTACTACAATATAAAGAACTTTAACAAAATTTATTGTGATGAAATTCATTCCTGCTCGCAATCTGCGGGTCACAGGTACGAATCGCATCATCGAAAATGCTTGCCCTTTCAGCCGTGGGAGTGTTATAATGTGACGGTTAATCCCATTATTCGATTAGAGTAGCCTAAGAGTTGGCTGTGAGTGGTGTTGACTAGTTGTATTCTCTCGAGTATATTAATTTTCAATTAGGGACGGCTAGCACAGATAACCCCTGAATTAGTCAGGATTCTAAGCTGAATCCCCCCCCCCCCAGTGGCTCACTACAAATCGGGTTTCGATACCCGTAGTGAACACAGCACAGATAGCTCTTTGTATAGCTTTGCACTTAACTACAAACAAACCAAATTGAAAAATACCATGTATCCGAAAACACTGCATTTCGAAGTTTAACAGAATCTTAAACTTAAAACTTAAAACCACAGACACTATTCATCTGATGTTATGCCCTATGTTTGCCATCATTGAAACATACGTTAAAAGTATATTGCGTTATGCCCTATGTTTGCCATCATTGAACTATACGTTATAAGTATATTGAAAAAGAATAAGAGATATAAGAATTTTTGTACGTAGTAGAAAATTTGATAATATAACTTTAAGTTTTAATAAAAGTTACTTCACACAGTAAACGTACAGTAGAACCACAATGAAGCATTTTAACATTAAATGTTCTCTTCGAATATGTATTTTTAGTGCTTTGTTTCGTGGTTTCGTCATTTTAATGGATACTGTTCACCTTGTGCTTTTAAACGTTTCTGTGCGCTTTCCTACCACTCAGAAATTATTATTGGTTGCTTATAAAACATATGAATCGTGATGTACTTCCTCTACCTTTTGTAAATAAATACAGACATAACCTTAATGTAATTCAGGCCTTCAGTCGTAAAGTCAAGTCTATGTATTTCAATGAATCATGATATAGTTCGTCTACCTTTTGTAAATAAATACAGACATAACCTTAACGTAATTCAGGCTTTCAATCATAAAGTCAAGTCTATGTATTTCAATGAACCATGATATAGTTCGTCTACCTTTTGTAAATAAATACAGACATAACCTTAATGTAATTCTGGCTTTCAGTCGTAAAGTCAAGTCTATGTATTTCAATGAATCATGATATAGTTCGTCTACCTTTTGTAAATAAATACAGACATAACCTTAACGTAATTCAGGCTTTCAGTCGTAAAGTCAAGTTTATGTATTTCAATAGGCCGGACGAGGCCTAATGATTAGTGTGCTAGGCTGCAGACCAAGGAAAGAAGGTTCGAAATTTGATGCCGATGAGCACACGCCGCACTTTCACTATATGTGCGTTATAAAAGTGATAGTTAGTCCCATTATTTGGTTCAAAGAGCCGGGCATCTCACAATAATATACATTATAGTTCTAGATGGCGACGAGCACTGGATATATTTGAAGTAATCGATTGAGAATTACAATAAAATCAACATAACTGGCAATCGGTATTCGTGTTCTTTTAGAAAATATGCCAAGTTTACAGAGAAAAACACCCACAAAATTTGAGTAAGATGTAATTCAACGGTTCTCAAACTTTGAAAATGGTGTCCCCATGATTTCGAATCTGGAAATAAGTACAAAATTACGTATTTTTAGCTATAATATCATTTTATGTTAAACATGTTTTTATTATTATTTTTACTGAAGTTGTTACTATACAGCCATATATATCTATAATTCACAAAATTCGGATGCATAAGAACACTAAAAATGTCACTTAATTAGAGCAATGAAAATATAAAAAATTATTTATTCTCTGAATTTAAAAAACAAAAATAATGAGTATATAATTAGAAGAAAAAAAATATTTTATGTTGAATAGCAGTAAAACACCATGATAATTCCTAGTTTAGAGGAACAGATGTGTTTCTTTCACGTGGCTCTTCGATGACCACTGCGTACCCCAAGGGGTACACATACCACAGTTTGAGAAACACTCGACCACGCGGTTTGGTGACCCCCCCCCGCCTATCTTTTTTGTTTTTCTGTGGTGTTAAGCACAAAGCTGTACGAAGAACTGTCTATGCTGTTCCCATCGCAGGGATCGAACCCCCTCTCTATGTCTATAAGTCAGCCAACTTACCGCTGAGTCACCTGTCGCAGCAAAAAATACTGTAAGGAAAAGTAGAAATAATTGGAAGTAGGGGGGAGGGATAACAATTAGAAAGACCACGTAAACGTGTTATGTTTGTTTAATATAACTATCCAAAGCATGTAGTGTTGTGAAGTACAGGGTGGGTTATAATAGCTGAATCAATTAATAAACCAATGGTTTATTCAATTACGTGTGCAAAACAAAATATAATGTGTTGTTTTAAGTTAACACTTTCCTGATTGTTTTCCTGATTTACACAGAATCCATGACGTTGAATGATGAAGCGAAAGGCTGTTTTACACAACTGTGCTTCAAGATTTAGAAATCACCTTGAATGTAAGTTTACATCGCGTTAATATCTGCAGGTCTACGAATATACTTCTTCTTTGATTATAACTAACGCTGCAAGACATGCGAGCTGAAAAATCCTTCCGTAAGCCTATTTATGGCCTACCATATTGTGTTGGGAATGTGACAGAAAATGTTGTCACGTTTATTTCACACAACAGAAACAAATGTCATAATTTAAGAAAAAGATTGATTAAACTCCCTAACCATCAACGTCATATTTACAGCATTCAACAACAACCACAATTAATCCAAGAAGTTCCAGTTACGAAACCAGAGTTAACCAAAAACGAGCATTTGATGCAACAATGTGTTTTTATCTGATTTTGATTAAAAAAATATAAATGATGAATTTCCCATATATCTTATGTTAGCCGTAATGTCATTAATATGTATATAATATGAATTTCAACACTACACTATTGGAGATCTTAGTATTTATTGCGATAACTCAGATGATTAATCCGTTCTAAAAATATTAAACTCTGAATTTAATTATGATTTCAAACAGTGTTACACAGTCAGAGAGACGACTGTTGATAAAGATTAACTTAAAACAACATATCTCTAAAAATTATACATCAGGCGTTGAGTTTAATCATCCAGTTAAATAATAGAAATAGCACGAAGTACAGATGGATTGGAAACAATATGAAGTAAAGATAAAATTGAATCATACTGTTTCAATACGTTTTGGGGGGTTAAATCTTAACCCAACTCTTTACAATGGCCAATCTATTATTTTTAATCTTTAAATGGATTGCTTTTTTTATTATTGTTGGATAAACACGAAATCTTGAGTAGAAGTTACCTTTACTTTCGTTTTTGTCGTTGTTGTTTACTCAAAAAAATATCACAGATGTATCCTCGTTTTGTACTTAAAATACACACATAAGAGCAATTGGTTGTTATGTAGCTGGAGTATTTTCAGTGTTTGTTTAGAAACTATTGTCCAAGATATTTTTGTCTTTGTATGTCTTGAAAGATTTTAGATAAAATAACTTCGGGAAAAAAATACGGTGCTACTGGACTTATCATGCCGTAGTGATTACTGTAATGAAATGTTACAAAGATATTTATCACAACCAGACGGAGTTAGTTCTGGTTGTCACCAACTGGGAATTACACTTGCACAAGATTTTGACCAGTATTTTTAAAAATGTTTTTATCTTTACTAATCATTGTACAATTCTCCTAAAGAAACTGTGCTTTATCAGGGGGGTCAATGAACTGGGTAACGTCTCATGTTTTTAGCCTCTAACTCTGTATTGAGAGGCCCTTGAAAGTAGATTTTGCAACTTGCGCCTGGCCTTTCTTGTCTAAGTTGAGAGAACTGCCAGCGGCTGAAAGAAGTTTGTATAATACTCGCATGGTTTATCAGTATTTCCTATAATGCAAAATTTTTGTGTTTATTGATTAAAAGCTGATAATACGATAATTACTAGGATTAACTTCGTTTTTTGTGGGTGAGGGTGAAAGAGTATATTAATAATGTGTGCTAAGCGATCCTTTAGAAATAATAGTGAATAACGGTATTCTAAATGTATTTATTTTACGTTTTAAGTTGTTATTTCTATACTTCATTTCAGACTTTTAGCTTGTTTTTATTATAGCTCATTCACGATGGAATTTGTAATTTCCGAAACGTCCAATCAAATGATTATTCGTTGCTACAAACGTCATGTTTTTTTTTGTTTGTTTTTGTTTTTTGTTGTTCAATGGACGGGGTTATTTGAAAATATCTCTAGTACAAATGAATCTATTTGATTACACAACTTGAGAAAATTTCTCTTGCGTATAGCCGTACTAAACTTTATTATTATTATTACTTTTCGTATCTAATAAACCATGACATTTACTATGTTACTCGTCTGATTGGATTGTATTTAAAACTACTTTCTGATTATTACAAATAAAGTATTTACTGTGAACCCTACTAAGATAACCTCCATGAAGTGTAAGTAACAAAATTAAACAACGCGTTTCTCTAAATATGAATAAAACACATGTCAAAAACAGGTGTTCATTGTATGTAAAGGACTTGTGAAACTTTGGCAAGTGAAACACCCAATGTCATTGACCTCAAAACTCTATTACCCACGTAGACATCCTTCTTTAAACTAAAAGACTAATATCCAAACGTGTTTGATTCTACCGACAGGAGAGGCAAAGCTTTCACGTGTAAGTACTTTATCCCTATTTATTTCGGTCTTCTGTTTCGTTCTTATGATATTTTCTCCACGGTTCAAAAGGAAAAAGTATTATCATATCACATGTATTCTGATTCTTCCTGAAAATCCTTAATAATTTTGTTTCGAATTTTACGTGGAAATATCATTATCATATCATAACAGACTGTATTCATGCAGGTAATAACCCTATATGTAAAAATATATGCACATATTTCTTCCTATGATAAATTATTATAATATGTGATTCTTCGCTATTATGAATTTTTTATATTGTAAAAAAAATATATTGAAGAATGCCACATATGCAAGAATAAAGTTTGGAATTTCACATTTTTATCTTTATATTTTCATTTACACCTCTGCCCCACAGTGGTTCAGCAGTAACTCTGAAGACATGTAACTCTTAAAAACCTGGTTTCGTTACCCGGCTGAGCACAAATAGACAAAAGTGTAGCTTTTGTGCTTAACAATAAACAAACAAGTAAATATTTCTCTTTTTTGTTTTCTAATTAATTTGTTTTGTCTTTCTACTTCTTAATTTCACTGTTGGTGAGCTCTGTTCTCATTCCCGAACAAATCTCCTGCTTCAGATAATAACTCCAGTTATGGAAAATATAATAGTGTTCTAAACTTTGAAAGGTAAGCAGCATGTCAACTGTCGCCTTGACGAGAAACAACAACAACAACAAAAAAAACAACAATAGAATTCTGTAACAAGTGGATGGTTGGCGATAAGAAATCAGTCTCTTTCATGATTTTACATACCTGTTTTTATGAAGGTGCTGAAATCAGAAAAACAAAATATTTGTCTTGTGTAATAACAGGATACTGTTGGTCGCAATTTTTCAAAATATCTGGAAACAATGTGTTTCCAATTCAAAATAACCAAGGGCTTTAGATTCTGAATAAGAAAACTCAAAATGAAACTAAATCGTTGTTTGTTTTGTTTTGTGTCAACTTAAAAGTACGATAAGAAGCCTTGGCTTCAGTATCTGGATAAATTATTTTATTAAAATAGTAATTTTATTAATCATTACTGTAAATCGTAAATGGTGTAGCTAAAATATTTCACTGTTACAGGTGTAAATATTTATATCTTATTTTGTTAAAACTACTTTTTTCTTATCCTCTATTTGCCCCCAGTGGCACAACGGATGTCTGCGGCCTTACAACGCTAGAATCCAGGTTTCAATACCCGTTGTGAGCAGAGCACAGATAGCCCATTGTGTAGGCCAATCCTGTCTTTCTGATATATATATATATATATATATATATATATAC
>NW_013667260.1:86120-88282 GCF_000517525.1 Limulus polyphemus | reverse complement strand
ATCCTCTATTTGCCCCCAGTGGCACAACGGATGTCTGCTGCCTTACAACGCTAGAATCCAGGTTTCAATACCCGTTGTGAGCAGAGCACAGATAGCCCATTGTGTAGGCCAATCCTGTCTTTCTGATATATATATATATATACCGAGTGTTCTCTAGTAGAAGTAATGATTTTCAAATATGCATATAACAGAACCCTTACTAGTATACTTCACTTGCACATGAGCTTAACAAGTTACATAGTTTAAATGTGAACTTATTAATTTACATAGTTTAAACAAAAAATAACGAATTCTTCCCTCATAATGCAAATACTATTAATTTCTGTTTTGATTTCATATAATTTTTCAAATATGTTGATTGTATAAAGCTGTTACATCGAAAACTATGGCTTAATACATTAATGCGCTGACACGAAACAGGACAAAAACGTTTTCACTCGTTCACTGCCACTTCGAATCCCCGTCCCACCAGACACGTTCGCCCTTTCAGCCGTGGGGGCATTATAATGTGACGGTCAATCGCACTATTCGTTGGTAAAATAGTAGTCCAAGAGTTGGCGGCGGGTGGTAATGATTAGCTTCCTTTCCTATAATATTTCACTGCTAAATTAGGGACAGCTAGCGCAGATAGCCCTCATGTAGATTTGCGCGGAATTCATAACAAACCAAACCAGCTACCAATAATTGTTTCAATCTGCCTGAATGTCACTTTCTGTATCACAATCATTTCTAAACTAAATCATCAATAATACAAAGAAAAACTAAATATCAATTACACGTCACATAACTGTCTTTACTTCTAAGTGTCAGGATCGGTAATTATCATGTCACATTCAATTGAGCATATTTAGTTACAGGCTCTCTATTTAGGAAGTACAAATAAAATATTTTCTTAATACATCGGTTAGTTTAATCTACGCCATCTGCTGACGTATTTCGAAAAACTTTGAATGACATGCAGCGGTGGTCTAGCGTAGCCTAGTGGTTTGCGCCCAAAACGTTGTTGGTGGCTATTGTTGACTAGCTGCCTACCCTCTGGTCTGCCAGTTCGTAATTTGAGATGATTTTGCGCACTTTCTGTATTTTGCGCGAAAATATTTAAATAAAAACCTGCAGCAGTTGGGAAAACATTCCACGAATTTCTGAAAACCGAGAAAAGCAGCTGAGATTCAGTAACCACGTGATAATTCAAACTGTATAATTCATTGTAAGGTAACGAATCATATACTCTTATTGAATTTTAAGCTAAATATTCGTAATTTTCTTTCGAAATCAAATAATGATGAAATATTATAGCGAGTCAGAGAAAGGATGAATAAAAAAATTATTGTAAAAATTAATTCATAAATTCATTGAATTTTGCAAAATGAGAAAGCAGTGGAATGTATGAACAAGTAGCATATATTATAAGGAGGTTTACTTTTAAATGCAAATCTCTACGTGCACTGTGTCTTCCGCAGGGATCGAATTCCCAATTTCAGCATTTTAAGCTCTCTAGCTTATCACCGAGAAATGTAATGTTTTATTTATGCATGTATGAAGTGTCTATTATAAACTATTAGCATAGGTACTCGGTAATGGCGGCCTGAAAAACTAATGTTATAAATGGGAGATGGAGCCGCCCCTTCCACTGTTCTGATCGAAAGCACATGAACCATTCGTTCCCTTACTTATTCATATGAACTCGATCTGTGAGGGATTCGAAAGCACATGAACCATTCGCTCCCTTACTTATTCATATGAGCTCGATCTGTGAGGGGATCAGTCTGAGTTCCTTATATATATATCGTATTCCAAAGGTAGCTTTTTTTTTTTGCTTCATTCCACATAACAAAAGATTAAACATTATATGTCCAGTGCTACAAATGATTGATCAAGATGCACACATTACAGCAGAGTTTCCCAAACTTTTTTCATTCACGTCACCCTTTAATAAATATGGTTTCTTGCACGTCTCCCTCTTTTTTGAAATGCGTGACAGTGTGAGTTAAGTGAATAGGTATGATATACGGATACACATTAAAATGCTATATTTGTTGTAGTAATTAATTATTATTTTCATTAACAAGAAATATATCAAAACGCTTATTTTTGCATTATTGCACTATTGACTCTATCCTAATCGCTCGCGCCCCCTCCCAAAAGATAATTTGCGCCCCCTG
>NW_013667260.1:84753-85516 GCF_000517525.1 Limulus polyphemus | reverse complement strand
CACAATGTGCTATCTGCGCTCTGTTCACTGCGCGAAAGCGAACCCCGGATTTTAGAACTGTAAGTCCCTAAACGTACTGCTGAATCACCAGGGGACCTGGCAATTGACACATTATTTGTATGGAAACTACATTAAGAATCGACTTCCCTCACTACTGACTATTGGGTTTATAACAGTAACCTCATAGTGGCATAAAATATAGATTAACTTTATGAAATACAGAGAATAATGAAACAGAAAGTTTTCTATTGTCCAAACAGTTTGTTTTTCGTTAAGGTTCGATTACATGATAATAATGCATCGTAGTATACGCACAGGAGTAGAGCTACACCACAGATTACCTCTCCTTGCAATTTTAAGATGTGTAGAAAGGACATCGTATTTCTAGATTTCAAGTATGTGAAATGACGATTCTGTACTTTCAGATGCTCTCAGTAAGAAAGACTACTGAGCAGCTTGAAGCTCAATATTTCAAAGTCCTCACATCTCGGAGGAGTCCTACTACAATGTTCATGCTTCACAGTAATAGGATTCAACAGACGATGTTTGAGTATTTAGGACCTTTAGCCACTTGGATAAGTAATAAGGAAAACTGGTTATTTAAGAATCATTTCCGTTGCTCATACTGAAACGCATTAATTTCATCTGTTTGTTTGTTTGTTTTGGAAATTCGCGCAAAGCTACACGAGGGCTATCTGCGCCAGCCGTCCCTAATTTAGCAGTGTAAGACTAAAGGGAAGGCAGCTAGTCATCACCACCCACC
>NW_013667260.1:71482-83753 GCF_000517525.1 Limulus polyphemus | reverse complement strand
ACATTTCAATATAAATATACTTATAAAAGAGTATATATTTTTAAAACTTTCAGAAAATCAAAATGGTCATATTCACACATTTTCATTAATATAAGGCAGTATCTCCAAACAATTCTTATGAATTAAACTTACTTTATCTTTTCGTTTTATTTCTTAACTCCACTCAGAAACGGACATCCTGCTGGAGTTAAAACAGGAAGTTCACATTTATCATTTGGCGCAGCGCAAGAAAGAGTTTAGATCAGTTTCAACAATCTCTACAAACGATTTGATACAAACATACAAAAGAATAGAAGTAGAAAGGAAAAACAACAACTTCTATTGCGTTTCACTGTTTGTCAACAGAGGTCCTCCTTCCTGTCGGTTAACCCAGTATAAAGACGCTCATGTGGGCGGTCTCTTGGACAGAGGAGCAGGTTTAAATTGGCCGATTAGGTCAATGTGCCATACAGTTTAAACTATAAAATGGTGGACAAAGTGAGACTTGAAATCGAAAGATCGACCCGCGAGGAAATGTTGAACTTCCACATGAAAGGAATAACAAAGTGTTTCTATGAAGGATGTTGAACGAAGTGCTTATAAACATTCCTTGTTGCTGTGACCTACTTTCTCCATAAAGAGAAAGTGCACCGCGTATTTACATAGAATTATGTTTTAAGTCGCTAGAGGTCAGCCATAATTTTGGTCCTCTTTCTGATACAAACATAACCACCTGCGTAACTCTTCTATAAATAATAATTATATTTACTGCGATGTTTGAGATCCTCAAAGAATCGTATTCATTCTTTTATACAATTTTTTTATGAATACAATTCGGGATTCGAACACCGCGGTGGGCACAGCATGAACAGCCCATTGTGCATCCTTGTGCTATAACAAAAGCAATGGGTCAATACTCAAGGAAGTCTCGTAAAACGAAGAAATGAATTTAATTTTACCTGCATATTAGTGAAAAGTTGTACAAAATTTAGATTGTTCACAGAGCCCTCTCTGACTATGTTGGTCCGGCATGGCCAGGTGGTTATGGCGCTTGACTTGCAATCTGAGGGTCGCGGGTTCGAATCCCCGTCACACCAAACATGTTCGCTCTTTCAGCCGTGGTGGCGTTATAATGTGACGGTCAATCCCACTATTCGTTAGTAGAGGAGTAGCCCAAGAGTTGGCATAGGTGGTGATGACTAGTTGCCTTCCCTCTAGTCTTTCACTGCTAAATTAGGTACGGCTAGCGCAGATAGTCCTCGTGTAGCTTTGTGCAAAATGCAAAACAAAAAAAACAAAGTGACTATCTTCCATATTATTGTCGATATATATATATATATATATATTGTAGCTTGTGAAGAAAAACATTATTGAAATTACTAACTTAAAAACTTACCTTCTGGGTGAACGAACAATTACGAAGCTACTTATTTGAGAAACATCGATCGATTTTTTCGAAATTTCGCGCAAAGCTACACGAGGACTGTCTGCGTTAGCATCGTTAGTTTGAAGAGATTAAATATAGGGAAGGTAGCTAATCAATAGCGCCCACCGTCAACTTTTTGTCTACTTTTACCGAATAATGGAATTTGGCCATCACTCTTATAATGCGCTCACGGCCCCAAAGTGTGAAGTGCTTTTTTTTTAGCAATGGGATGCGAACCATGAACTCTCTGATACTCAACCTGAAAATGACCAATAGGCTACGCCTGACCTCGTGCGTTGTAAAATGTACATTTATTGGGTTTCAGCTTAAGTTCTTCTGTTGATTGTTTGCTTTAGTGCAAAGCTACACGATAAGCTATCTGCGCCCTGTCCACCACGGGTGTGGGGGGGGGGAACGAACCTCAAATTTTAGCTTTGTAAATCCGTAAACTTATTTCTGACCCATTGGAGGACTCCTCTGTTGAACTTTTATCAGAGATGGATGTGAAATTAGACCGAAAAGACCCGTTAGAAATTATATCGTTCGACCTTATAATAAAGTTGAGCTACGTTTCAAAGGCTCTAAGTCTTTATTGCTTTAAGTAGGGAAGTTTCGCTTGTGTATTTTAAATTTGAATACGAAAAAAAAATGTTTAATCAATCTTAACCTATATTTATGCTTTTTCGGCATTTGTGACCCTTGTTTGAAGTTAATTTTTGAAAGATATTGTTGTGATATAACTACAAATATATATATGTAATTACTCTAATGTAGTTTAGGAAATTCGTTACCATACTGTAGCCTGTAAGCACTGTTTATCGTAACGTAACTTGTAAGATTAACCTAAGAATATTGTTTCTTTCTTGTAATGTTTCAGATTTTTTTGTAAGGTTATACAAACGGCCGCCTGCGCATAGGCTAGAGAGAGAGTGCAAATAATGAACAGCACCAACCGCTATCTCTTGAGTTACTCTTATATGATCAAATAGTGGGAGTTTACCGTTACTTTTATAACTCACCCACGACCCCAATTGTGGAGTGTTTTTTGCAGCAAATGGACGCGAACCATAAAAACGTAAATTCGAGCATGCTAACCACTAGACCAAGCCCAGTCATCTTCATGAAACTTGAAGTTTTTGTTTTCTTTAGCAAAACTTGGTAGCATGCTTATTCTAACCTGTAAATTAAAAAAAAGCTTTTTTAGGCTTACTATTTATGTTGTACATTTTAAAGCTGATATTGGTACGGATAAGCCTGGTCCCATAGACTTTAAAGATGGGGATATCCTTTGCACTTAATGACATTAAAAAAACAGAGGAATATAGATCAACATGGGGCACCAGAACTATCTAGAAATAGACCTGCAACAAGTCTTACCCCAGCTGTGGTAAGGAAAGTGTGGTGTTATGTAAAACGTAAGATTCCACAAACACAAAGTTTTTGTGGCAACAATGTCCAAGCACCCCAGGGAACAGGACATAACATATCCAAGAAGGATTTCCGTCTTGAAAACGGCAAAAAATCACATTTGCACAAGTTGCTTCCTCAACATATCTGTTCAACCGTTTAGTACACGTAGGTATAAGGCATCGTTCAGGATGAAACTTCCTAATACACTAATGAAGTGCATGAGGCTTTTTTAAGTTCTTGACAGATCGTAAAAATTGGTAGCAATATTCCACCTGGTCCTAATTTTTGTGTTTTTCAGTTTGAAAACTTTCCTCTTTCATAAACTTGCCATGTTAAAGATTGAATTTCTGTTTAGTATGGGGTAAAATAAAATAAAAACTTCGTGCTGTAAAAAAAGTGAGAATCTCCAAGTTTCAAATTTCGATTTAAATGTTTAGGTGTTGTTTTTCTGATGACGACTTTTTGATAATATGAACTTCAAAAGGCAAAAGGAAGCTATTGTAACTAAACTACTTGTAAAGCAGGTATCCCCCAAATGCATGAAGATTAGTGTAATAATTCATATCTAAAGCGTTATAAGATCGTACGCTGTAAGTCATAATTTTTCCATATATGAGATACGTCATTAGAGATGTCTACATTTACAGTTGCCTACACAGTTATTTAAGTACTGCATTTTTTATAATCAAATAAGCAGAATAATAAATAAATATATATATATATATATATACACACACACACACATGTATACTGAAAACCGCCCAGGGCTTACGATAACAGAAGTAACACACTTCCCACGAACAATTTAATATATTTGTTAAATCTTCAAGATAAAGACTGAACTATTTTACTAACATTAAGATCAATATTTGTAGACTTTTATGTGTAATCCTTTATTCACCAGTAATTACCTAAAATGCTTTTAAGTGTTTGAATAACATTTTTATCTACGTACTCCAATGTCATTCTTTTTTTTTTCTTCTTCAACCTATATTAATGCTTAGTTTCTTCTTTTATTAAACATGAATGTCTAAAACGCATGCTCAAAAGACTTTGTAGGTTTAAGTGTATTCACTTAGTAGTTTTGACGAATGAATATTTCGGTAAGAAGAACTTACTTCAGTGACAGACAACCGACTATTATAGGCTATGGCAGAATTCGTACTCCTTAAAAAGCCGTTTGTTAGAAATATGTTTGTTTTCTTTATACTGTTATAGTATAACTTGCTAAGTAAATTTATCAGATCAGCTGCACCATTGAACTTTTTCATTTCCATCTGTTTTTTACTTCCCACGATTGCATGCATAAGGATTGCCAGAGAAAAAAGCTTTAATAAGATTTTCTACAGTTTCAATGAATTATTCATGAAAACTGCTTTAGCCGCTTCAATGCTTTCTGCTCAACCTTCACGCGATGCTTACACGGATGGAAAAACATTAGTCTAGGTTTTGTATGCTTGTAAAAGAATTATTTTTGGAAAAAAAATATGTCGACAATAGATAGCAACGCGGTACAATTAGCACGTATACAATGGTGTATGTGCTGAATTGATCGAAGTGTGTAGCTGAAGCTGGCTTGAGTGAACTGATGCTTCGAACCCGGAGCCTTCCGACACCCATAATTTGAGCTTTCTTACTCAATAGATGAGTTATTTCAGAGAAAGACTTTTGCTGTAGTTATTTATTATATGTTATGAGTCGTACGTTTTTTTTCCTAATGTCTATGTTTATAACAATTTATCGGAAAAAATAATCATTGCTGTATATATACACCGTTGTAAAAAAATTCACATCTTAGATGTAGTAAACATACATATGCAAGAAATTCAAATGTGTCACACCAAAGAAATAAAATTTCGAGTACCTGGAAATAATTCTCACCATGATCCGCATGAAGTGCACAGATATTGAGATATATGTGTGTCTCAAAAAAGAACAGGTTTCATAACATAGCTTATGGCTTGTGTAAAGACTCTAAGATACGTGACTTAACAGAAACATATTTCATAATACGGCCTGTAGCATGTGTAAAGACACTCAGATACGTGACTTAACAGAAACATATTTCATAATACGGCCTGTAGCATGTGTAAAGACACTCAGATACGTGCCTTAACAGAAACATATTTCATAACACGGCCTATAACACTCAAATATGTGTATCAACATAGAGAAAAAATAGAACTATACTTATCTTAGAATTTAAAGTCCTTTTTTTTTATCTAGGACACTCTTTGCATAATATCTCCAAAGACATATAGCATCCGAACTTTTTCATGATATTTTACAAATAATTACCAAGAAACACATAAAAATCCTATACCTTACGCCTAAAAATCAGCTAAATTCGTGTTTCATCTCTCTACAGCAACTTAACACAAATAATGACTGTCGTCAAAAATAGCTTTTGGAATGTCATTCTGCTTTTGTTTCAGTAAATTTTCAGCTTAATTAGTTATCCATTTAATAAAGCGACTTTATGTTTTGTTTGATGAAAACTAAATCTGTGCATAACTTGATGTTATCCACGTATAAATCAAGCAGTTAATAATGATTATTAACTTTATTCTAGGAAGACAGCATTAAAACCGCATACATCCTAACGCCCTTACTCTACACGTGTGAACTAAAAGTTTTACATATTGCGCCCAGCTGCCATATATGTACCTATTTGTATGATGTAGTTTACAAAGGAGAATAAGCGAACCACGTATGATGATTTTTGCCTTATCATTTTTTTTATTGATTATTAATACTTGTTTCTACTATTGTCAATTCCACCAATTCAGAATATCTAAAGGAAAAGTTTGTTGAACTAGGCTTAGTGACACTTCTTAAAATCTCCTCACTTGCTTCCCAATAGAAAATAATAATAATAAACTCTCACAAACCCTGCACTTGAAGTCCTAAGACACCTGGTTTATTGTGACTCTTGACAGATGTGTAAGTAGTAAATTATTGTCCTGTCTTACCCTTATTGTTCCTTGCTTGTGGTGCCCTAAGGCTACAGTATTGTATGTTTTATCTTTCACTGATCACCCTACGCGCTCTTTTAAAGTTCATATTTCAGTACCTACATGTTAAGACTGGTAACAAACCCACTACACAAAACAGCAGCACTGGTGATGACCATGCGCATACAACGAGTGGGCTATTTCTATACAACCTTTTATCTAAATTAGAGCTTTGAACACAATTATTAGTATGTCTTATTGTTGTAAAAGCACGAAAGTCATAAGAAGTATTTGAAGATCATTTACTGTTGTTTTTGCTAACTGCGCAGAGTGTCCGAGATGTCACGATCATGTTGAAAAACCGGTAGATTTTCACTTTTTCAAAATTACCACCAAAACATGACAGTTTACGTACGATTAACTCACGATTTTAATTTAAAAAAACTCTTTAGAAATACCTCTAAAATTTAATAACATTCAAGCAATTATGTTTTAGAAAGCTATGATCAACAACAAAGGACAAACACAAACTATACGGTTATACTTAACAGCCAAAATTTATTCCATGACAAACAAATTTCGCAATTAGAGCCGTGCTAAAATCTTGCAAAAGTAGTTTGAAACCGTTAGGGTTAAGTTGCCATTGTTTATGGAAAATGCATCAGGTACAAATTCATTAAGCATAAGGTGAAAATATCTATGGATACTAATAAAATATACTGTAATTTTTTTAAAATGTTTTCAATTTGCTCAGAACTCCCATCCAAAAGCTTGTGTTCGAAAGAATAGCAATAAAAAATGGGTTAAAAAGTAATGTTTTTAAGCCCTGTCAACCCAACATCTCTTATAATGAGTATGTAATAGCCATATACACTAGTCCCGTCCCGACAAAATTGATTCTAAGATCTATAATTCCAAACTTTATTTATTAATTTAAGCCGCACAAATGGGAAAATACTTGACGTTCTATACACAAAAATTCTACCTCTTCAGCGCCAAAAAAACTTCAGTTTATTTCCAACGTTTTCGATTTTCATCTTGTTCAAGTGCGGATACCAGGCAGAATAATTTGTTAACAAAAATCTTTAACCGTTTAACTGCCATTGTAAAACGCTAACCAATTGGACATTCCCTCGATAGCGTATTTCCAAAAATTATTACTGTAGATGACTATTGTACTGGACGATCTATCCTTTGGACTACAGCTTCAGAGCCTTCCCAACATCTACTTAACTTGGAATATTGTCTTTATTTGGGTGTGGATTGCACATCATGTCACTCTGATCAGAATTTGCATCATAGTGATTTTCATCTTATCCCAGTCTTATTTAAGTCCTTCCCTGGTAAAGTCATGAATGGATTTAATGGTGATCCTTGGTCTCTGGACTGCTGTACTCTCTGCAAGACTGCTGCGTAATGATCTTCAGGGTTCGAGAATAAAAGGTCCACTAGCACTTTCAGCTTCCTTTCAAAAATCAGTGCTGCTGGTATGTTGTCTATAGCTTCATGTAACACTGTTCAATAACTCTGTCCTAGTTCATCCACATAAATGGCTAATTGATTTTAAAGTGTACAGTTGTATCCACCCCACCAGAAAGGGGATTAAAAGTTGTGTGTTATCTTAGTATTTCGTCATTCCCAAGGATTATAAGCATCTCCACAAGAAGCCAGATTCAAAAATCCATCCATGATCTGAGTTAAATTCTGTATGAACCCCAATCTCGAAACAAATTCATTCACGGGCTTTATAAATAGAGTCTCTGCTTCCTGCTAAGGAACGACATATGTTTCTAGCCATTAAGTGAAATAGACCAACACCACCAAGTTGTATTTATTACCATTGTTACTCTTTGATTGAGAACCAAGGACATTAACAGCAACTGTCTCAATTGGTGCTTCAACACAAAACTCCTATAGTTGTTCACGCTGCTTCCTTCATGAATCCTTTTGTTCACAGTCCAGTTCACAAGATTTACACAAATCTCCTACATATCTCTGGTATCCAACCCTGTAGACATTTTCTCTTATCTTCTTTAGTGTCTTCTTAACATCTACAGTTTTGGAGATCATAGAGTGTTTCTTAGCCATAATGAATCCTACCATACTCAGTACATCTTTATCTGATACACGGGTCGTTCTGCACCATCTATGATCTACTGAATAATCGACTTGATACTAATATCTTTTTCTTAAGGATCTCTATTTAATATTAGACCAACCACAATAACTCTTCACCAATGGGAATGTTTCATATTTCATCTTGGATTATGTTCTGTTGCACTTTAAATTCATTGTCTTTATTGTCTTTTCTTCCCTCTTTTCATACTGTTTATATCCTTCTATAAAGCTACATCCAGGGAAATGCATAATGTTGAAATTGTATTCCTGAAGTTTCTGGAGCCACCTTCCTATATTCCCTTCTGAATTGCACAAATGTATCGCCACTTCAATGCTAAATTACCTGTATTGAATTTAAACTGTTGATCTTAGAGATAGTAATGGAAATTATTCCAGGATCAAACAACTCTTTTTGAGTTGTACAGTGCTTCTTTTCTGCAACATTCATTGCCTTACAATAATAAGCAGTTGCAGGTTCTTTCACATAGTGTACTTGTGATAACATTGCTCTAAATGCTAAATCACTGGCTTTATTGATATCTATTATGAGTGGATCTTCAGGGTTTGGGTAAACTAATGCAGGAGTAGTAATGAGTTCTTACTTCAATTTGCTGAACATCTGTCCATAATCAGTATTTCGGCAAAACTTATTTGGATTTATTTCCATAGCTTATGCAAAGGGTGAATCATGTCAGAGAATGATTTTACAAAATAGCAATTAACCTCCTGTCGCACTGGCGAATTTTAAAAGATTGAATCTGTGTCTGTATGCACTCTTTCCTCACTAACCACGTGTACCACAAAACTGACCTGTTGAGAAAATAATTTACATTTCTAAACCAATTCAGTACTTTTCTGAGCCCATCGCAACCATCATGTGTGATTATACGATCCGAGTAGATGAATACGACATCCCACGGTAGTCTAGGGAAAACATATTCCATTAGTCATTCAAATATAGAGGTGCATTAAATAATCCAAATGGTAACATAACGAATATCCATAACCCATTTCCTGCAGTAAAAAAAATGTTTATTTTCTAGTTGCTTTTTCAACTTGCACTTGACAGCATCCACTCTTCAGATCCCATGTTGAAAACTAATTTGACCCAAATAAAGCATCTTGTTTCTAAGGTGACTACTTCTTATGTTCTTTGACGTGGAAGTACTATTCATACAGCTTCATATTTGAGATGTTCTGTCCAGAATTGGCTCATTGTATTATTTTTCTGTGCATGTGTATTCATGACTCTTATGATGGAATCCTTATTTTCCGGATCCACAAGAGTTCTTCCAACCAATAATCTCTGAGGACAACCTGCAGTATTCAGTTCTACCATGATCCAGTTGCTAAATGTAAAAAAATAAAAAAATACAGAGCCTGGTATGAGTGAGTATTTCATTTCTTGGTGTTATAATAACTGTCCTCCTTGTTTTCACTGGAAATTCAGCCTCTGGTGTTTTTGTTATCGTATAGTGTACAGAAATATTCTAGTTATGAAATGAAAAATTGTTTTATCAGCTCTAACATCACGTCTTTGTTTTCCAATGAAATCTACTCCTCAATGTCAATTACATTACCCACACGTAATATCGTGTATACAAGTTTCTCAGTGAGGGCGATTTCCAGCTATTCTCTAGTTGGAACATCAGAGCCACTTGCTGTTGGCATCAATCCATCCTCATATTTCACATCTGGAGACAATGTCCTCTTTTCATCATCGTCAGATTGGGTCAAATGATGGTTGTCACAGAACCAGGGTCAAACAACATACTTCAAGGCTTCCCATTATTGAATCCATTGACTTTGGACTGATATCATTAAATAAAAAAATCCTTATCTCAATAAGACCAGATATAGTATTATAAGTTGATCTGTGCCCCTTCGCTCTATATAACTCCTGTTTTTCAATGTCATTTAACTCTTTGTTGTTCTTTACCCTTATCCTCAGGGTATTGCCCCTTGATTTATTATGACCATTTGATTCATCAGTCTCGACTGTAATTTCCACTTTAATAGCGATTCCTCCTTTACTGTCATCACTTGTGGAAAATGTATTTATTTAAATATTTTTGTCCGCAGTTCCTGATAATATATCATTTTAATTGAAGTGAAACGCTTATTGTCCTGTGGTTTACTTCTTCCATTGTGATTAAACAGCTGGCTACTTAAACTTTGAGTTTTTATAAACTTCCATTAGAGGGAATCGATGTTACTACATTATTTGATCTGACAATCCTATAATTCCTGGATATTAGTTGTTCATCTGTAAGTGTAACCGATTCAAGCTACAACACCATATGGACAGTTCTTTTTCAAGATGTATACCTACTTTGTTTTCGCCTAATTCACATCCTCATCCATTAATCCATCCATGCATTGTTAACATTCCAATGAATTCATCATTTCAAGAGGAGCACCTAGATAAGCTAATTGAGAAAGTAATTTTCACATCTTCAGCAAGTTCAGCTAAGCTATCCTCCCTCGTTACTCAAGCACCTAGACTTTGTTTTAGAAACTTACTTTTGATTCAACACTCCAAATGTGTCTGATAAGGTGGCCTCTAATGCCTAATAGCTGATACGCCTCTTTAATGTTAAGCTGGTCACTTTTAAATGTGTAACAAGATAAATAAAATAGTGTGTTGTTCATTACTCCATCCATTAACCTTGGATATCACTTTGAACTATGCCTGACATGCCTCCCATGGTATATTTCTATCATAATGTATTGGTTTATCGATTGGGCGATAATTTTGAACTCATCTGCTAAATTCCATAACTGTAACTGGAGTAATTCAGGAAGGTCCTTCAGCCACAAATGTCTCAATAGTAGTGGTAACAGATGTAGGCCAGATGGATTCTCCTATTTCATATAGCATAGTTAATGATGGTTGACGTTGGAAGACCTCAGCAAATGCAGATAGATCAATCCTTATATTTATGGCAAAGCTACTAAGGCTATCTGTCGCTGTCCCTAATTTTGAACGGTTGCCTTCCCTCGGGCAACTGGTCGGCAGCACCCACTGCCAAATCTTAGGCTTTCTTTTACCAACGAATACTGGGATTAGGAGTCACACTATAACGCTCCACAGGGGCGTTTGGCAAGTTTGATCCTCGCATTTGCCAGATCACCTTCCAGATGTTCTTTCATGGCATTATCCTTTGGTAATTTTTCGACTTTTAGTTAAAATGCAATGGCTTTATAAACATCAATCTGAATATTTTCTATGACTTTTTCAACTTCAATCTGTACATTTTCTATTCTATCTTTCACTTAATTGATCGTGAGCAATTCTTCTGTAAGTCTAATATCTCGTTCTTGCAATTCCTTTCTTAAGTTTCTGTTTAATTCAATTTTTTCACCTTGATCTTGTTACTTCCATTTCATCATTTGCACTTAATTTTCAACTTCACTTGGAGTACGTTATCTTGAAACTGGGTCTTAATTTGATTTTATTTTTCGCAAAACAATCCAAATCCTGACACATTTGTAATGTATTCTGGTGTTCGGCGATTATTTTATTTTTTATTTTTACTGGGGATGGATTATTCGGTAAAAAAGAATAACGTAAAGTCTACCCCACTTAATGATAACAAAGGTGTTTTATTTCTCCTGCCAGTAATTAACACTCACTGCTAGGCTTAAGTTCGCTAGAATACAATAATTTCTTTTACTGGGTAACAACTTCCTCCACACGTACAGCACTTTTTCATAACTACAGAAATTCCTTGAACGACAAATTCAATATCCATAAAACTGAATTAACAGACGAGTTATTAACAAACTCGCTCACTCAGTACTCAATCCACCTGTGTAAAAAACTCACTAAATCAATCTACTCTCCTTTAATTCGCTCTTCATACTTTACTCAAAAATTTCCATAACTTTCAAAAAATTATATTCATTAAGCCACGCGCTTATCACTTGACGCCAGAAACTTTTTCTGGCTAAAACAATATAAACGTATAAATTTAGAAATTAAAAACTTAGCCTACAACACTGTTCACTATAATTAACGAGAAAAAAAATCTGTCAAGGTACAAACACTCTAATGTAGGTACAATAGTTACGAGGTATTGTTTGAAAGACGACTTACCCTATATTTGCTATCATATTTTTAAAAATTTACTCACTTCGGTTGATAAGTGATAAGGAACTTTATGAAAAGCGATTTCTCAGTGTAAATTGTTTTAGAAAGAAGGGGGGAGAGAATTAATGGAAATAACTAGGGGGAAATGTTAATAGATTATTAATAGTGTTACGACAGCGTAAGTCACGCGATTCTGGGAGCATGCGCGCTGGAGTTTCTGGAAGGATCATGAATTTTCCTGGCAACTCTTTTTTAGTATATAAGCCTGGCGAGAAAAACCAGCGTGATCGA
>NW_013667260.1:68168-70816 GCF_000517525.1 Limulus polyphemus | reverse complement strand
CTGTGATATATAGCGTGTGTTATAAGGTTGTTAAGTTTAAAGTGACTGTGGAAATTTTGTGTATTACTAAAATTTGTATCGAGAAAGAATAAACTAGTTTTAATCAAGAAAGGACTTGTGTCGCTGAAGTTTCTCGGAAAGAATTTATACCGGAAATTAACAAACGACCAGATACGTAACAGTAGTTTATTTTACTTTCTTGAATTATACCACAGCTACAGAGGTTTTAGATGTTGAAGGAGGATAGAATCCTTCCGTGTTTTCTAAAACGTTGAGTGCAATGCTTTGATATTTCATATTTACGCAACATAGTCAGATTTGACCAAAAATATTACTTTTAATTGTAGCCTACATTCCGTTTAGGTATGTTACGATTATTTCAAATAATGTTTGGTAATTAACTCGTTACCAAACTTGAGGGGGGGGGCATCGTGATATGTGGGAGGGACTCCTTACAGGTTCAGGGTTGTTGTGGTACTTAATTTTTGCAATACAGATTTCAAGACAATATATTTAAAATACTAGCTCTCTCTAATTGTCGTAGTAGTTTCAAACAGCCGAGTTATAGGCCTAACCCTTCGTTTATAAAACAGGTTTAATGTTCTAGTAAAAATAGTGCAGAAAGGTTCCAACCATGCATTTTAATGCTTAAACCCCTTTCTTCGATTTGTAACACAGTGCTCTTACTTGAGAACCAGAATCATTTTTCCGTGACATTTCCAACACAAGGCACCAGTTTAATTTTTTTCATTTTTGTATAATCGTTGTTTTTAAAAACATTTTAGTTTTTAAGACACCAATTTCATGTTTAAATTTTAAGTGTTGTATAACGTTCGTTTGAGCCCCAAAATATGCTTGAATAGCTTCGATAAAGAAACTTACCTGAAATTCAAGCAAAACTGTGAAAACCTAAAATATTATAATTAAAAATCCCTGGCCGTCTACGATAGTAAAGAAAATGAACGACCGAAAGTGGTCTTTATCCGTCAATTATGGTGCCATCCTCAATTCTCAATGTCATCCACTAACATTCTCTATTGTTCTTTTCCTTGCTGCCTGCACCAACTTTCCTGACTATCTTATCACTTCCAATTTATTATTTTATTTCATCGAGACAATTGAGGTTCTGCCTGCTTCTCGCTCTTCGCTTTTATCTTTCAGAATCCCTGCCAACCTTTTCTCTGTCAGATCTAGTTATATTCTCAAAGAAGCGCGTATTGCGTTTCCTAAGTAAATAAAGTAACTGTCTTTATTTAATTCGCACACGGTCAACAACAACAAAAAAAATTAAACACATTGTTAAATTGTTTTAGTGAAATTTCAAAATCAATCATTTTTGTGTTGACCACTAGGTTTCGTTTTGCAAATGTCAGTAATAATCTAGAATGAATACAAGAAAAGTGAGAAACATGCATATTTATTATTTAATTAAACTTGTACGTAGACTTCGAAGCATAGAGAGATGAATCTTTTTAACCTAACCTTAATTATTCAATACGTGTTTTGGCCTTTTTGATAATTTATTTTAAAATATTACTAAAGTAATTCCACATAATTTATATATTCTTATCTTGTTCTTAATCCCTGAATGCATGTATAAATTTTCTTTAATATTACTTACCCGTAATATTACTTTGCAATAATACTATTAATAAAGCGCCATCTACTTGTACGTGTGAATATAATAAATTACTAAGTAAAGTGGTTATTATATTAGTACTACAGGAGACTGTATAAGAGTGAATATACGTACCATAACAGTACTCATTCAATAAAAACACAACAAAGACTCAAACACCCTACTCTTAGTATGTTTCGAATAACATTTTCAAAGTTCGTTTATGTACTCAAATTTGCGACTGCTCATCGAAGTTATTCATACATTTCAATCTAGTGGTGATTATAACTCTTTTTCTTACGTTATCGAGTACAGAAAATGTATTCACTTTCTGTACTTTTTTAGAGTACAACACGATTAGCATGATTATATGATAAGAGAAATTCGTTTCAGCCTCGAATAATAATAATAAAAAAGAAAAGTTATGAAACTTTTCCAGTAAGTTTAAGTTTAATGAATATGTTTTGTTTTTCCTCAGAACATGTTCTTTATATTCCGAAGTTGTTAGAAATTGCATGGTTTTTAATATATATATATATATATATACATATACATATACTGTGTCTGCACTTACATGTGTGATACCTATACTGAATTAATGTATGTTTACGTTTTGGTGCCCCCAAAAAATTTAAATATAACACGATAGACACTTAAACACTTATGCTACATATAGTGTAGCCTTATTCAAAGATGTTACTACGTTTGAAGGAAAGTTGGTAGTCATACAAAATCTGTCTCACGTGGAAAAACGTCCATGATGCTTTATTTATAACGAATCTTTTTGTAAATATAAAGTAGCGTGTAAAAGATATGTGTACATGACTTATATCATTAATATTTATCGTATATATTTACAGCATGTAAATCAATATTTAATACGGTTGCATTATTTAGGCCATAATTTTACATCATAATGAATACAGAAGTATATTGTTACGTCTCTGTTCGTTTGTTAATTTCCGGTATAAATTTTTTCCGAGGAACTTCAGTGATACAAGTCCTTTCTTAAATATAACTAGCTTATTCT
>NW_013667260.1:54936-67279 GCF_000517525.1 Limulus polyphemus | reverse complement strand
TAGCTGTCGGGACTTTCACAATGGTGGTTGGTGGGCGTCCCTCAACACCATCCACTACTGGTTTCCCCGAGGCTGACTTATTGGTAGTATTCTTCATACACTGGCACCTCATATGTCCTTGCTCTCCACAGTTCCAACAACCTTTCTGAGTAGCAGCCTTTTCTGCCGCGACATCTTTCCTGTGTTGAAGTTGCCGGCATTGAGCTCTCTTGTGCCCAGGCTTGTTACAGTGCCAGCAAAGTCCATCAAACCTCTAGGAAAGCTGCCCTTTTCTGGCCTTGAATCCCGATGACTGTACCAACCTTGGTACCTCTGTGCTGGACTTAATGTAGGATTCGAATTCAGGAACTCTGGCCATTACATCCTGCATAGTAGAGGGGTGTGCTTGCTTGACTTGTATCTTTAGTTGTGGACTGTTCAATGCGTCTACAAACTGATCCCTCAGCAACAGCTTGAGGACATCGGGTGGTGCAGTTGGGTAGGCCTTGTGTGCCATACTTTTAAAATCCTGTGCCAGCTCTTGCAGGCTCTCCCCTTTAGCAAGGAGTCTCGTCCTAAACCTAGCCCTGTAGACTTCAGACTGATTTTGAGTTCCATACCTGGGTTCTAGGGCAGCTACCAGTGCTCTATAGTTGTGCCTGTCATCTGCTAACAACTGTCCTAGTACTTCCAGTGGTTGTCCTTTCAGGATCGTTGCCAGGTACACTGCTTTCTGCTCCTCTGTCCCTCTATTCATTTCTGCCAGTAGCTCAAATTGTGCTCTATTTGCTTTCCATGGTGCATTCTCATTGAATTCCTGTGGCTTCCTTCGTACTAGATCACCCCTATTGCTGACACTTCTGCATTAGGGTTTAACTGCGGGGTCTGAAAGGGGCTTCCTGTTGTCTGGCGCTGATTACGTCCATGGCTAATATATCCTCCCTGTGTAAAATATAGTAAATCGTCCTTTAATGTATTTAATTCACTTTGAAATTTACTGATCTTTTCCATTTGTACTTCTTGTTTCCTTTCTTGTTCCAGTTGCCACTGGTGCTGGTTTTCTTGCCATTGCTGTAGTCTCTCTTCTTGTTCATTTTCTGTTTCCTCCAACAACTGCTGTAATCTCTCTTCTTGTTCATTTTCTGTTTCCTCCAACAACTGCTGTAATCTCTCTTCTTGTTTCTTTTCTTTTTCTTCCAACAACTGCTCTAATCTCTCTTGTTTATTTTGCTGTTCGAGCTGCCACTGTTGTTGCCTCTGTTCTTGTTCTTCTTGTTTCTTTTGCTGTTCTTGTATTGCTGCCATCAAATCTGCTAAGTCGTAGTTTGATTTACTACTTCTCGTTTCCATCTTCTTTTTTTCTCTATCCCACTCTCTGACACCAATTTGTTACGTATCTGCTTGTTTGTTAATTTCCAGTATAAATTCTTTCCGAGGAACTTCAGCGATACAAGTCCCTTCTTGATTAAAACTATTTTATTCTTTCTCGATACAACTTTGTAATACACAGAATTTCCACAGTCACTTTAAAGTTAACAACCTTTATAACACACGCTATAAATCACAGTGATTCACACACTTTACTTTTGGTGCCTACTGTTCGCTTGACTCAATTATCTATCACTTCAATATCTGTCTATATCTCTTCAATCAATTATCCCGCAGGCTTTATCTGCCAGGCTTATATACTAAAAAACGGGGCGTCCCGAACGCACTAGGAAATTCATGATCATTGGAGAAACTCATCACGTGTTACTATAGTCACGTGACTTCCGCTGTCGTAACAATATTATGCAAGAAATGTAGTGTTTATACCTACTAACGTGTATCATCTATACTTATGTCTTAGGCACACTTACCAATATTTAGGATGTAACATTTCATTAGTAACATGTAACGATATTGTAGTAGCTAGAAATGGCCGTTATTTTTAATGTTGATGAACTAGTAAATCTTAACATGGCTAGAGAGTAATTTCGTATCTGAACTATTTAGATAAATACACGGCGTTCGTTACTCATAGCTGTGTTAAGAAAAATGAAAACGTGAAATGCACTAAAATTGTAAATTAAACGAAAATTTCAACACACTATCATAAAATGCTGGATCAGTGGTTTCAACCTTTTTAACTGCCAAGAACAGCAAAATCTTCATAAAAAACTTACAGACGGTTAGGAATGTCTAGTCCTATATATAGTTGTTGTTGTTTTTTTCCTAATTTAGCTTTTCAAGAAGCTATGAAATGAAAGTGATAAGGCTAACTTATTTTACAATGAAATAAGAAGGAAACCATTTTTGCCTGTTCTTTACACATTATAAATATTTATGAAAATCATATCTCACACAGAAATGTTTTCTCATATTTCGTTTTTTCACCGGATGTTTTTGCGGATCAGGCGTTTGGAAACACTGTGTCAAATCGTCTATTCCTTTTCATAACTACTAAACTAGTAAGATTTTCGCGTTTGAAAACAGACTTCTAAACACATTAAACTTAAAAAGGAAAGGAAATTAAACTCAAGAGTAACAATTTAAAATGTGTTAAAGTCTCATTCGAAAATTTACTAAATGAAATAGAACTGTTCAGTGATTAGCAGGCCCTCTCAGTGGTTCAGAGAGGCCTGTGCCACTTCTATCTTTTGAGGCTCCTGGCTATAATAAATAAAAATGATGACACATAAAAACAAAATAAGACACTAATTATCCCAATAGAAAGTGAAACATCATTTGAATATTTTTTTATTTAACATTAACATTATTCAACATTTAGTAGATACTTTTCTACTCTTTCCCTGTGTGCCCCCCAGTGGCACAGCGGTATGTCTGCGGACTTACAATGCTAGAAACCGGGTCTCGATACCCGTGGTGGGCAGAGCACAGATAGCCCATTGTGTAGCTTTGTGCTTAGTTACAAACAAACAAATAAACCTTTCCCTGTGCATAAAAACAAGCAGCGAAAAAAGGTGTCTAAATGTAAGGCTCCTTTGGGCTTGGGACCCGGGCCAAATGGCCCTCCAGCCACCTTCACCCATCTAATTGGCCCTAATGATCAGTAATAACCACAATTAGATCAAGCTATGCACTTAGAGCGAAACTAAATATGATCATACCGATAAGTAGAGCTAATTAAATATATTTTTCTTATGTTTCTGGTTATAAAGATAAGATTATATTGTTACACCAGTTGGGTACCCTCACTGTTAACAATATTCTACTGTAATAATGTTTACAGATTAAAAAAATAATGCTTCTTTTATTAATTTAAAGACATAATTTAAACAAACATCCTGTCATTTTTAAAAGAGTGAAATATTTAATAAGTCGTTGTAAAGAAAGCATTGATAGACATTATCGGAATTCATTTAACTCATTCCCCGTTAGGTAACTCGTATAATTTTAGTGTAATTTGGTACAAGTACTGATTTGGGTTTAAGATTCAAAATTACGACTTTAATACTCTAACCTATCTAAACATTCATGTGTAAAAGTTAATCTTTAGTTCAGATAACACAATGTACTAGATAGATCATTGTCTTTTAGAACAATAAAAACTGAAAAGTAGAACAAAGTGTCTTTAAATCAGAAACAGGGCGGGAAAAAAAAAGACGATTAAGTATCGTAATAAGTAGCTCGAGAGTTGTATAATTTATAACTTTTAAATGTTTCTGTGAATTTAGTGCAATAACTGCGTCTTGAAACAATCAATTCTATACCAGTTCAAACTCAGTAAGGCGTAAACTAAAGTGAAAAAATGGCCTTATTCGTAACTATATACTTATTCTGTATTCATACGGATACGTTGTTCAAAACCTGATTTACTTTGGAGAACATAACATTTGTTAACGCAACGGCAGAAATTCATCACAGGAGACAAAAATATCTCGCATTTGTCTGTTTGTTTATTTGTTTATTACAAAGCTGCTATAAATTTATCTGATGCTATCCCTAATTTTGAAATGCCGACCACGGGAAAGACGACAGTCCGACAGTACCCACCGCCAACTCTTGGCTGTTCTTTACCAACGAATACTGGGATTGGCCGTAACATTATAACACCACCAGGTTTCGATCAGGCGACCCGCAGGTTGCGAGTCGAGTGATCAAACTACCAAGTCATTCCAGTCTGTCGCAATAAAAATGTACAAATTTTAACAAATATTTAATAAAAACTTGAAACTGTGTTCTTGCATATCGATTTCTGCTTAATCAAAATAGATGGATATTCATTAACTGATCTTTGTTTATTTGGGGGCGAGTGTGGACTTGCAGTTAATGTGTTAGAATTTAAATCGAAGAGTCCGAGGTTCGCGACACAATACCACTGAACACGTTCTGCACGTTAAGCTGTGGGTGTGTTATAAAAGTAACTGCTAATCCTGTTATTTGGTTCAGATATTCAGAACAAAGAAAGGACGTAGTGCTGGCTAAACATTACAGACAGTTGTAGATAAATACTATATGGGACCTCTGACCTGACTGTTTGACCCAAATGTGCACAAGGCTCCGATCAGGTTCTAAATCAAAATCATTTATTTTCATTAATTATTTTGATATTAAATAAATTTAAACAGATACAGTTCGTGACAGAAAACAATGAAGATCAATATGTAAAAATCTAATCTGGAGCGTGCCACTATGTTTGTCTTGTTTTTAATGCGGGAAAATGAGTGAAATAATTCTTTTTTTTTTCTCTTTTCTTTTTTTTTTTCGCAGTAATTACTTTATCAATCTTGCTTAGTTGTGTTTACTTCAAAATATGTGGTTGTATTTAGACTGTAGTTTCATATTTTATATTAGATTTCGCGACAAATTTCAATAACTACTCAACTGAAAAAAAGGAGCCTCAAACTTAATGGTGTGCCTTTTCGAAAATGGTTCCCACTTATAAGTTTACCAAACCATTGCCACATAAATATCATCTTACTTATCCAGGGTATAGCCATGAGGGAGAATCGGAGGTGGATGTCGAAACACCCAATATTAAAAAGTATAAAACGCCCACTATCTTCTTATTTCTTTTCATAAACATTTGATTTTTATGCAATTCAATTAAATCATTTGTTTAGAAAGAAAGTGCTTAATTTGTTTGTAAAGTACCCCCCCCCCCACAGACACACACACTATAGTGCTGGCTACGCCCCTGCTCGTGCCACTACTATCTTGTAACACGAATACGTATATAAGAAATAGCATTTTTAGTAATTCTAAAGTTTAGACTGTATGTGACATAGTGTTTGGCTGTGATAGTGTTGAGTATCCTCAAATAGATGGCGCTTTCTCTTAGGTCAGCAGTTCTAATTTAGGGAGGGTATGCCTGAAACTTGAGGTCATGCCTTGTCCATTGGGCATTATCGATTTCTGTTTTCGGCTTGTTTGTTCTTAAGCGTAAAGCTACACGGTGGGCTATTTGTTCTCTGCCCACAACAGGTATCGAAACCTGATTTCTAGCGTTATAAGCCCCCAGTCTTATCGCTGAGCTAGGGGATTTTTTTTTATCAGAACTTCTCGTAAATGTTATATTTATATTTAGTTTTTAAAAATGAAAACGGTAGAAAATCGGAGGATAAAACTTGTACAGAAAAGTTTCTTTGTTAATAAGAGCAAAATTACGCGATGGGCTATCAGTGCTTAACCTGCAATGGGTATCGAAACCTGGATTTTAGTGTTATAAGTTTTGAGACTTACCCCTGTACCTCTGGCGGGTTGTTCAGGAAAGTAAATTGATAACAACAACAACAAGACTGTATTAATGTATACCTGGAATAACCTTTTTTTCATATGAAAATAAGATGAAAAGAGAAAAAAAAGGATGCTCGAAACAAGCTTAACCTTTTGCGTTTATAGTAAATCAACTAATCAGTTGCCGCTAGGATAAGTTTTAACGAGTGTAATCAAGCAAGAGATGGGCGAGCTCTTCCTTACTTGTGCAAACAAGAGTTTTACATGTAGCTACATGCAGGTCAGTGATTTTATCTTTTTATGCTTGCAGTAATTCAAGATACGTTACATCGATTGTGATCCAATTCACAAAATATCTGTTAAACTTTGCGAAAATAAACTGCATTTTTACAAGGCAAAAATGGGGCAAGAAATTGATTTTTTTAGTGCATGAAGTGAAAATGTTTAATATTTGTCTTTACGAACTTTAAGTGCAGAAAAAAAAAACAACAACAATCCAAAGACAATTACAGTTTTCAGATGACATTCTGTGGATGTTGTTTTGAGACATTACAAATCACTTTTTGGTATGATGCCATTTGAATTAGCTTTGACAGATCGAACATTCAAAAAACTCTTTTAAACATTAGAAGAAAAAAAACTAAACATTTTCACATTGGTCATATATTTATGTAATTATATGTCAACTTATTTCTGAAAGCATATGAAAAAAATTATTTCTTATTTGGTTCTTTCAACCTGAACAGCATCTTATGTGCACATGCTAAGTTCAGAGATCTCTAAGATTCAAGAATAGTTGTCCCTAATTTTGAACTATTGAACTGAAGGAATGCAGCCAGTCAGCAACACCCGCCGCCAGATGAGCTATTCCCGAATAACTGGAATGATTGTGACCTTTATAACGCGCCCACAGCTGAAAGTGCACAGCGGGTTTAGTGTCATCTCGTCTCGAACCTCACACCTTATGAGGTTCAGTCCAACAAGTTAACCATTAGAACACGAACACACCCGGCCGAACATGTAGGAAAGGTTAATCCTTACTTATACTGATAAAAGAAGGCTAACGTTCATTTTAAACAGTACATATACATATAATCTTATAACGTTGAAAAAATATTCCGTCTTAGTTTACATTGGAGAAGAGTATCAATGTTAATGCAGGGTTTTACTTCTACATTTATGAAACGTCGCAATGTAAATATATTTGGTTGCTATAGTGACGAAGTAAGATCTACATTCTTTTTTTTTCTTACTGTAACTTATCAATGTCATAAAGTTAATTATATTTCTCCACACAAGCCCATGATCTTCAATGTATTTTAATAGACTATCTCATGGATTATTATTATTATATCACTTATCGAAACATCTAAAGTTAAAGATATACGTAAAACAAATGTGACAACTCACGTGAGTATCTTAGATACGGGACTACTGGCGTATATGTAAGTTACCAGGTTTGCGAAAGTAACGTCACTGAACATTATTTCGTTTTGCTTAGCCTCAACCAATTCTTAAACCATCTTCAATAAGTCACTATGAACATCATTGGATTTGATCCTAATTTATCAAGACTACACAATGATACACAATGAGCTATATAATATCTGTACACTGCATAACTGAGGGTATCGAAACCAGATTTTTAAGCGTTTTTACCCCCAGTCTTACCGCTAAGCCAGCGGGTGGGGGTATCAGAACTTCCATCGATAAACTCTAATATTATAAACTATTGTTACAAAGATATGTGTGTTCTGAACTTGTGTTCACAAGGTGAAAATATCTCATCTAAATCAAACGGGCTTGCTTCATAGTAATGACGTCACACTATCGGCAGCTCTTTCATTAACTTTTGTGAGATGTTCATACGACACCTCATAGATAACACCTTTAAAATAATAATTCTAACAAAAGTGTTTTTTTTTCTTTTTTGTATGTAGTTAGTTGATCAGATTTACGTTTTACTTATTAGCTATAAATTTAGGCCCTGTCCTGATCCTATAAACAGCCCAATGAGAATTAGCAGCGTCGATGGTAAAATGACGTCATCATAATATCGAAGAAGCTTCAATAGGGGGATAATACTGCACAACAAATGTGTAATTAATATTATTTTCATTCGATTTTACCTTTAATCAACCGGAGTTTCTAATTATTCTCACCTCACATTTTGTATTATATGCGTTTGAAACAAAAGTTGAATAGTCAAATAACGTCACAAAATATTTGAGTTTTTAATTTTATATCTTCAAACATGTTATACACAATAGATTACCATGTAAAAATGTTTGTTTAAAATGCTTTAATATTGAAAAATGAAAAGAAACGATAAAAGACCACCACTCGATAACGGTACCCATTTCAATGGGATCGCACTATTTATGTTATAAGCTTTGGTTGTTTGTTGTTAAGCGCAAAGCTACACATTGGGCTGGCTATCTATGCTGTGCCCATCACAGGTATCGAAACCCGGTTTTTAGCATTATAGACCTTCAGACTTAACGCTAAGTCACTGGGGACATGTTATAAGCACTTTGGCTTGGAAGTGGGTAAAACTACGCCTCTTTTAAGTAACTGCAAAAAATGCAATGGATGATTAGCTAATCGTTAACATAAGAAATACATATTTATTGTGTGGGAATCTATCTCATGCACAGTTATTTTTTGTTACGAAATCTGCCCAAGCCCTCTGGCGACTTAACGGCAAGTCTGTAAGGTATAATACTAAAAACTGGAAGTCGATACCCGCGATGGGCAGAACTCAGATAGTCCTCAGTGTAGCTTTGTGCTTGACAGCAACAACAACTGATACTCGAATATCACAACTCATTATCTTAATGGTTAGTAAGGTCTGAAAGAATAAGAGTTCATCTAATTTCTTTTTCTTGTGAATATTTCACATTTTTTAGTGATTTCAAAACAAACCCCTGTTTCAGAACAAATATTGCTAAGGAATGTGTATCAAATGTAAGGTTTATGTATTTGTGGACGAAATATGAATCTATAAATATCCAATAACTTGAGAAATTATTCTGGTTTACAAAAATAATACGCTTCAAATTAATGTACTTAAACTCACTTAGTAAACGTATATAAAAATACACGTCTGTTATTCAACTAAAGCGATTTATATTGATCATTTTGTTTTTCTTTAATGTGGGAAACGTCCACTCTTTGTTAGTTTATAACACCAGCAGTGTGTGTGAATATATCCGTGTATAACATTTATTACTGTTACCTTTCATTGTTGACAACATGGTTGCATGTCAGACGATACATAAGAACGCATTATTGTTATTTTAAACTACATCAGTTGTTCTGTTCTGTTTCAGACTGGTTTGTGTTCTGTGGAATGTCTACCTCTTGATAAAGCCATTAGGTGAAACGTTGAGGAATTAAACAATTTTGATTGGGTACTGGATCCTTCTCTTCATAAAACATGTTTACACTCCGGTGTACATTAATCTACCTGAATAAGTTTCTTATTCTGCACGAAAATTAAATTATATAGCAAACACAGACAGGAATTAGCACTATCTTATTGACAGCAACTGAAATTGATACAGAATTATTACCTAAAAATATAAACGGATATAAACAATACATTGAATTATACTGCTGTTTTGCACCCAGTAAGCTACAAAAGTAGAAGAAAACGTCTTTTTCTAGTTTTTGTTTGTTTGTTTAACGTTTTGAACACCTTTCCTTAGTGCTTACCACGTCATCCACGAATGCCAACCAGATAAGAGGCAAGTTTAACCATCTTTGTTTTATTATTATTTACACTACTACAGCATTGTAATTCATTACGATATTTGCTCTAGGATATTTATGTCGGTAATACTGTGTAACAATGAAACTTGTAATAAACATTGTTCAATAGGCTTGGAACTATGTAGTTGGTGGAATAAAACACAGGTTCATCACAGATACCTAATGGACACAAACCAATGCACAGCATCATAATAGATACCCAATCGAAACCAACCAAGTCACAGGTTTATCATAAATAACCAATGGAAACTAACTAAGACAGGCTCATCAAAGATGCCCAATGCAGACCAACCAAGACACAGGGTCCTCACAAATACTCAATGGAAACCAAACAAGAAACAGGCTCATTACAGATACACAATTAAAAGCAAACAAGACACAGGATCTTCATAGATATTCAATGGTAACCATCCAACACACAGGTTCATCACTGATGCCTATGGAAATCATTCAAGACACAGACAGATTCATCATAAATAACCAATGGAAACCAACTAAGACAAAGGTTCATCAAAGATGCCCAATGCAGACCAACCAAGACACAGGCTGGGTATTTTTGAGTAGCCTGTGTCTTGGTTTGTTACTATTAGGTATCTGTTATGAACTTGTGTCTTGGTTGCTTTTCATTGGTTATTTATGAATGGAAACCAACCAAAGCACAAGTTCATAATAAATACCCAATAAAAACCTACCAAGACGGTTCATCACAGATAATTAATGGAAACCAACCAAGACACAGGCTCATCACAGGTATCCAACAGAAACCAATCAAGATACAGGTTCAGCATAGATACCGAATGGAAAACAACCAAGACACAGGCTCGTCACAGATACACAGTTAAAAGCAATCAAGACATAGGATCCTCATAGATATCCAATGGTAAACAACCATGTCACAGGCTTATCACAGATACCCAATGGAAAGCAACAAAGACACAGGTTCATCACAGATATCCAATGTAAACCAACTAAGACACATGTTCATCACTGCTACCCAATAGAAACAAACCAAGACACAGGCTCCTCAAAGATACCCAATGGAAACCAACCAAGGCACAAGCTCATAATAGTTACCCAAAAGAAACCAACAAAAGCACAGAATCATAACAGATACCCAATAGAAAACAACCAAGACACATGTTCATTACAGATACCCAATGGAAACCAACCAAGACACGGGCTCATCCCGTACCCAATGGAAACCAACAAAGACACAGGTTCATTACAGATACCTAATGGAAACCAATCAAGACACAAGTTCATAACAGATGCCCAATAGAAACAAATTAAGATACAGGCTCCTCAAAGATACCCAATGGACAAGCTCATAATAGTTACCAATAGAAACCAACCGAAGCATAGAACCATAATAGATACCCAATAGAAACAAATTAAGATACAGGCTCCTCAAAGATACCCAATGGACAAGCTCATAATAGTTACCAATAGAAACCAACCGAAGCATAGAACCATAATAGATACCCAATAGAAAACAACCAAGACACATGTTTATCACAGATACCCAATGGAAACCAACCAAGACACATGTTCATCAAACATACCTAATGAAAACCGTGACACAGGTTCCTCATAGACACAAAAGAGAAGTAAGGTTACTAAGTTTAGTCCATGGAGTTTTTGAGACTCTTGTCCACAAGGAAATTAAGGCATTCTTAAGAGATAAGAGGTTAGATCTACCTTAGAGAATGATTAAAAAAAACATTCACAAATCTTAGTTTTAAAAAAATTTGAGATCTATAATATGTAAAGAGTTGTTTTACGTTAAAAGATAAAGTGATGTTTATGAAACACAAAACGTATAAAGTGACGTTTTTCAAACTCATCACGTAAAAAGTTATGTTTGTGAAACACAAAACGTATACACAGCGTGGTCACAAGTAAATAGACACCATCTTTTCAGAAAAAAATTAAAATTTTCAGTCATATTCAGATGAATTGATATATTTATAATTTAATTAATATCTAGTAGATCTTCCTTTCGCTTCGTGGAGTTCGTTGATCCTTTGGGGCATCGTGATAATCATCTCGTCAATTTTAGATTGTGGGATTTTCGCCCACTCTTGCTTCAAAACTTGGAGTAGATCGCTTTTCGAAGTTGGTTTTTTTGGTTGTTTCTTGACTTGCCGGTCGAGTATGGCCCA
Organism: Limulus polyphemus; assembly: GCF_000517525.1. Taxonomy (NCBI): domain Eukaryota; kingdom Metazoa; phylum Arthropoda; class Merostomata; order Xiphosura; family Limulidae; genus Limulus; species Limulus polyphemus. Next base: position 55,685 of record NW_013667260.1, on the reverse strand, counting down.
GATGATTTCGATGGGGTTCATGTGAGGAGATTGGCTCGGCCAGGGCAACTTCTGGATACCATTTTCTTCCTGCCACTTTTGGGTGTTTCTAGCAGTGTGACACGGTGTTCCATCTTCCTGGAACAACGTTGTGTTCTTGTCCACGAAACCCGAGGAATAAAGTGGCAAGAGTCCTTCCTCCAATATTTCGACGTAATTCGCAAAATTTATGTTGCCAATGCACTCCACTAAGCTCGATCTCCCACCAACCCAAACAGCTCCCCAAACCATCACGCTGAAACCACCAAGCTTCACAGTTGGCTGCAATCTGTTGAGCGAAAACTCTTGGTGAGGCATTCTCCAGACCCATATCCTTCCACTGTCCGAAAATTGAGCGAATCTTGATTCGTCTGAGGACAATACAGTTTTCCAAAAGTCCAGAGGCTTGGTCATCATATCACTTGCCCACTTCTTTCGTCTGACTATGTTGGCAGGTCTTCCGTCTAGCTGCTCTGCAACGATAACCCAATCTGTGGAAAATCCGTTGAACAGATTTCGGGCTCATCCCACCAACTTTGGCCACTTCTGCAGTCGTTAATCTGGGATCCATTTCGATGCTCCTCTTGACAGTCCTTTTTGTCCTCTCCGATGGACCAGAACGACCAGGACGCTGCTCAGTTGTTTCCTTCCCGTGTTTCCTGAACTGCAAGATGATTCTGTTAACTGTCGAAAGCGGGATTCCCAAGTTCTGCGAAATTTGCCGCTGACTA
>NW_013667260.1:51751-53958 GCF_000517525.1 Limulus polyphemus | reverse complement strand
ATATATATATATATATATATATATATATATATATAATGATTTAATTGCTTACAATTACAAAATATAATGTTGTAATCCGATGATTCTCACCTATATGTAACTTTGTTGGTTGTAAAATAAGTTAACAATCTAACGAGTCACAGTTATCTGCATGTGACATTATTTATTAAACGATAATCGAAAACATAACGATTTATAGCTACCTACATGTGGTACTGTTTACTGTAAAATAATTTGATAAATAAATAACTCAGTTTTCTACATGCGACATTATTTATTGTAAAATAATTTGAAAATCTAATGACTCACAGTTATCTATGTATGACATTATTTACTAGAAAATGATGTAGCGTTATTAATTGCAAAATAATTCAATGAATCACAATTACCTATACGTGACATTAATTATTATAAAATATTATAATGACTAGGGGAAAAACTCATGTTTCACTTTCGCTATACTATGTCATTAAATTGTTTCTCACGTTAAAAATAATTGAAATTATCCTGTTTGAAATGTACTGTAAGATTTTAGTGAAAGACAAAAACAAAAAAAAACTACATGTCATGTTGTTACAACCAACGGGTCCTTGTGATTGAAAACAAAAAGCGCTAACTAATGTACTTCAGACTGACGTTTTACTTTGTTTTCAGTAGCTACAATTAGACCCTCAGTGGCTCAGCGGCAAGTTCAAAGGCTTATAACGCTAAAAACCGGGGTTCGATACTCGTGATAGACACACAAAAAGATAATCCATTATGTAGCTTTGTGAAGAACCAAAGCTACACTTATACTTCTGTTTATTGTAATATACATTCCCACACTGTCATTCTTGACTTTCGATTTGCCCTTGTCCAGGGTTACTGGTGGTAGGTTGAATTCCACTAAACCGTTATAGATCAGTGGTAAGTGGGCTTCATATTTATTTTTGATATACTTCTGCTTGATTTATATCTAAAGAAAAATTCTAGTCTCAAAGATACATAAGATGAAGTAATATTTTCATATTTTTACAAATTAATATTCTACTTTTCAAAATTAGTTTCAACCATTGAGGTAAATTCACGATAAGGGATTGACTATTACTTTTATAATGCATCAGTAGTTTAATGTGCGGGGAATACTTTGGGGTATAGCACGTAATGGAACCAGATTATCCAGCTTCGAAATCCACAGTCCTACCAAACGGCCAATCCATGCCTTCGTACATTGTTAAATTATGGAAGGATAAAAACAACACGTGCTGTTCTGTTTAAAGTGAATACAACGCTCTATTGTATCGTACAACTAATTCGCTTGTCTTTTGTATTTTCCGCAATAATGGTTGTACTAGTAGTAACAATTCAGCTGCAATTACGTATTGTTTGTATGTGTATCACCTGTGTGCTTCCATAATTATTTCCACTACTGTATGTCTGTCCGTCTATCTATCTATTTCTATCTACTAATATATATAATGCTCAAAATTTATCTATTGTAATTATGCTTAAAACAACAATAACAACAAAAATTGTACATGTACAGGAGCAATAAACTTGGCGAACGAATTGTCCTTATTATGTTATTGCCATGGGCATATGTGCCTTCCTATAGGGCATGGCCACGTAAATATGGAATTTTGTAGCACCATGAAGAAAGGGTATTCCCCTTCAAACTTCCAAAAGTTTATCAGTTTATAGTTTCAGATCAGTAATGAAATATTAAAACGTGTCTTTTTTAGTTTTATTGAGTATCTAAAAACACACTTGGCACTGGGAGTACCATTAAAAAGCCAATTAAAAAGTTAAAATAGTCTAACTACAATGTCAAAAATTCATGTTAGCGTGAACTAACTTTTACAGATTTTCGACTTGGTCATGATATTCAAACCATCGCTACCTTAGTTCAGCACTTGGAGCCCTTCCGGTGGCTCAACGGTACGTGAGAGTTTATAACTTTAAAATTCGGAGTTCGACTCCTGAGAAGGGCATAGTGCGCATAGCTCATTGTACAGCTTTGAGCTTAAGGAAACAAAAATCAAACATGGGCTCAATGGGTTGTACACGAGGGCGCTTGAAACTTATGCAACTTCCTTTTAGCAGGCGTGTGGCATAGCGTTGCTTCTCTTTATGGGGGGGCCCGGCATGGCCAGGTGGATAAGGCGCTCGACTCGCAATTTGAGGGTCGCGGGTTCGAATCCCCGTCCCACCAAACATGCTCGCCCTTT
>NW_013667260.1:49346-50890 GCF_000517525.1 Limulus polyphemus | reverse complement strand
TATTCGTTGGGAAAAGAGTAGCCCAAGAGTTGGCGGAGGGTGGTGAAGACTAGCTGGCTTCCCTCTAGTCTTACACTGCTAAATTAGGGACGGCTAGCGCAGATAGCCCTCGTGTAGCTTTGCGCGAAATTCAAAACAAACAAACAAACATTTATGTATCGTATTAATAAGCTGGAGTTACTGACGTAAAATACGAACAGTCCAAAAAAAAAGGGAGACATAAATGTGCATTTCCATCTGAACAGCGATAGTCTCGACTGTAATTTAAAAATCACGAAGTAATTTTGATTTCTATTGATATGATTAGTATGAATGGCTTTACGTCAGAATTGTGCACTCTTAAACAACATGCAATTGTTCTCAGTATCTACCCTGTAATTGTTCTCTCACTCAAGTAATAATAATAAAAAAACATTGAGTAAAAACAACATTAAGCATTTTAATAGAAGACTACAACGTCAGCTGCACAACATCCGCACGTTTGCACGTGCCCCTTACGTCATATCTAGGCAGACAACTAACGAAGTTCAATGACCGATGTTATTGCTAAGTCCTACTACTGCTACTTGTAACTTTGTTGAGCATCAAACAGCTGAAAAACAACGAGCTACAGGACAAGATGAAAAAAAAATCTTCCACAACAATAGAATAGTGTATTATTTAGGAACAATTTTGCCTTTATAAATCATAGTTACTTATTGATTCATTAAGAAGCAAATTAAAAACTGACAGAGTACAATATGAATAAATCGCTTTAAGAAAATAGAGTGTTACGATATGATATGTTCGCATTCCGGATTTTCGTAAAATGTTTCATGTATAAAAAATTAATTTTTTGTTCAGCACAGAGTTGCACAATTGGTTATATGCGCTCTGCCCACCGCTGGTATCAAAGCCTACTTTTTAGCGTTATAAGCCTTCAACCTTATAGCTAAGTCACCGGGAGCTTGTAAAAAACTAACATAATTTTTGTATTGTTTAACTGAAGAATCATAGATGAAGTTTACGGCCATCTGCAGTGCACCTTTATAGATTTCAACCACAAAAGGTTATTCTATACAAACGATTTATTTATCCAACGCCAGTTACAAAAACTTAGATCTCGTTGCAATAACTTTTCTCGGTCTTAACACTTGGATTAGATTTTGTACTTAATTAAAATACTTGTTTTTATACAGCTATCGCCCTAGGCAAATAGATCTTGATTGCAAGTTTGGAAATTTTTAGAAATCCAAAGTTTGTATATGTTTAATAACATTTAATGCAGAACAGCGGTAAGTTTATGGACTTACAACGCTAAAATGCGAGCTTCGATTCCACTCGGTGGACACAGCATATAGCCCAACGTGGCTTTGCTCTAACACAAATAAACAAATAGAACATTGAAGTATTTCAAACATCCCTGGGACAGATGTAACTGCTGTGGTTATACATGAATTTTGAAGAATTTTTAGAGTAGGTGAGGGTATAGATTTTACACAGATACAACATCAAGTTTTTAATATTGTTATGTCTCTGGTCGTTTGTTAATTTCCCGTAACAAT
>NW_013667260.1:38234-48647 GCF_000517525.1 Limulus polyphemus | reverse complement strand
TTCCCTAACCTGAAGAGCCTGTGATGATGACAAATGGACAATACTCTTCTTATAGAGGTCAGTTAAATGTTCTGGGAGAGGACGTCCTTTCTTTATGGTTGTATTTCTTGCTTTAACATTGACTGTCTCTATCTCCTGTCACACACCCAAAAATGCCCCTTCCCTAAGTGTCTGCTCACATTTAGAGAAATTGGTCACTGTTATGGGTCTCCTTGATTACCTGCCACAAGTGACCTTCGAATCTTCTTTTTCTTTTTTTTTCAGTCCCACTCTCTGACACCAATTGTTATGTCTTTGGTCGTTTGTTAATTTCCCGTAAAAATTCTTCCCGAGGAACTTTAGCGATACAAGTCCTTTTCTAAATAAAACTAGTTTATTCTTCCTCAATACAACTTTGAAATACACAGAATTACCTCAGTCACTTTAACTTAAACACGTTATAATTCACAATGATTTACACACTTTACTTACGGCTTGACTCGATTATCCCGTTATCAATTTATCTGCCGGCTTATATACTAAAATAGAGGGCGTCTAGCAAACGCTGGAACGTTCGTGAGGTTCCCCATCCTTCTTGAATCTTATCACGTGTTACCAGAGTCACGTGACTTATGCTGTCGTAACAATATACAGTTGGCAAAATGGCGATCATCATTGCATTATTATCCAAAACAACTAGATTCTTATTAGACTGCTTTGCTCATTAAAATCGAATAAAACAATCTCATAAATGACTTATTAAACACCTTTGTTTTGTTTTCTCACTTTATTCTTGAAAGATTTATAAATTCGAATTAAAATAGCTGCGACTAACATACCAATAATTGAATATGTTATCTCAAAAACCTTTATGAGGGTCATATCTCGTGCGCTGTTGCACAAAGACTGCCATTGACAAACTCAGTCTATACTGATCCGACAAATAGACACCTTGTTCACAGGTTTTTTTTATTTGGCCTATCTCATACAGTTTAGCTATACAGTGATTCCAGCAACCACGCATTTTAACGTGATCATTATACACCTCAAAAGAAATAATAATTAACAGCCTACTGTCATTCATTCCAATTAATACCTACACGCAACCAGTGGTCACTTGTCCAGTAATTATCAACTGAAAACTATCAGTTTCATATGGTAAATCTAATTTTTAGATTACATGTCATACTTTCCCGTGGTAATCAAGCACTATAACAATAACAAGGTCCATCCTCAGAAGTTATCTCAGACTGGATGACCTACTAGTTGAGTGCTAATATCCCTTGTGATAATCCGATTTCTTGCATTTCTGCAATCGAACATCGTAATTCTCGCATGCCAAGATACCAACTCCGCCACCTGAGCTAATGTACTTTATAACTATACAAAGTGCAGGTAGGTAGAGGTCAATGAGAAGATATGTATCAGTAGGCATTGCTAGCTCATAGGAAGCTGTTCAATTAATATACACTTTCTAAACATTGATAGTGTTCAAATAATCGAATAACTCTACTGTTTAATATATTAGGTCACCTGGAAGGTTATAAGAGATGATGCATACAAAATTATAATATCAAATAAGTAAAAAATGTACTTCGTGTCCATCTATAATATTTATCAAAAGAACCAGGGTGTGCCTAGGTTCCATGTCTAACTTAAAAAACAAACAAAAACAACTTAGCAAGTTGTATGAATACCTACCTACCATGAATAGATTGGTGTTATGAAATTGTGAAAATACACTAGTCCTGCCTGATAGTTCTAGCCGCAAGCTACTGTTAGTAGATGCAAAAGACTGTCTTCAGTTCCTGTCAGGACCTCTGTTATTTTGAAATTATGCTCTTTTAAGCAGCACAAAATTCCCGCTATCTGCAGAGGTTAAACAATCAGTCTTTACGGAAACTGCAATATATAAACTTTTAAGCAACATGGTAATTGTTTTACTTTTGACAACACATATGAATAAACAGTGGATAATCTTGGCCAAGTACCATACAACCTAAGAAAAGCTGGATTGAAATTACAACTGGCAGAATAAATACTACCCAAAAATCACGGTAACACAATAATGCTGACCCAGTTCAAAGTTTCTTTAAGTTTGTTTCATATTTTATACAAGTTTTATAAAAGATACTTTACATTCCTTAAGCTGACTCAGAGTTCCGATTTATAAAAACTGTGATCTGAAATTTTATAAGTGCTGGAATACACCTGGTATCAGCAATATAGTGAGTTCATCCTTGATACAAATCAAACTGATATGGAAATAGAAGTAGTTCTATTATAAATCTATAACGTACCAAAATAAGTAATAATGTAAGAAAGTATACTTATTAGCTATACTAATTACTAAATTTTTAATTTAATTATATAGCTTGCTCTGATCAAAAGTTAATATTGTTCATTTCAATAACTTATATATATATATACCCACACACCAAAAAGCCCCTTTAACATTGGATTGGGAATTAATCTCATTTACATAAAAATATAAATCCATGACATTACATATTTTAATTTTTATATTTAACACTTTTTGTTTCAAAACACTGCATGCTTCATTCTTATTAAAATTATAACATAAGTTATAAATATGTATTACACTGTTCAACATTTTTATAATTTATACTTATTCCTACATTTGATTTTCACTAGATATATATATATACTGAGATTTATATCTTCATTCAACATTTTTACTATTCTACAGAGCATATATTTAAGCAACTAAAAATTTTTTACTTCCTACATATATCTTTTTAATTCATATACATTTGGAACACCTTTATCTTCATTTGAGGGTGGAGAGAAGGGCTTCCATAGTAGTTGATAACTTGGAACCTTTGGCAAACATTCAGTGAAGGTTTCATCCCTGGAAGACCTGTTTATGCATTGAAATTGTGTGATAATGTTGAAATTGAATGATGATATCACTTATATTCTAAAATAGAATGGTACCCTTCTAATGGACAATATTTCTTAAGTTCGTATTTGTCACCCTTTACACTGATAGTGAAGGATGGTTAGCTTTTAGGCTAGGCATCTCCTCCAATCTGCTAGATCTAGGCATTGGATCAGATTCTGTTATATACTTTGGTGGTTAGCATGCCAAATGAGTTTCATCATTACTGAAAGTTGTACACTTGGGTGGTGTGTCTGTCTTTCTTCTAAAGGTTTGGCAGGTGTTTGAACAAATACTATTGACAGACCAATGAAATTCTCAAAGTCTTCATTATTAATAATGAAGCTTTCTTTCATGATGATAATGGGATTTTCAGCTCAATATTAAAAGATAAATGAACTGATTATGACCTTTGAACCTTTTTAGCAGAAGACAAAAGCTGGTCCCTAATAAATCATAAAGTCAGTCAGCAAGTTTAGGTTGAAAGTACCCTAATTGGCCAGTAATGAATCCTTTCGAAGAAAAATAATATAAAAGGCCAACATACAAGTTATGTGTCATTTCTCAAGACTTGGTATATGCACATACTTATGTCTGAATAAACTTATCTCAGTTACTAGTGCTCATACCAAGCCAACAGACTTCTTAAGGGATCCACATACACAATTTCCATTGTTATGCCCCCTTCTAGCCTGATGGTTAGGGCACTCAGCTCTCAATCTTGTAGGTCATGAGTTTGAATCCCGTTACTAAACATGCTCACCCTTTCAGCCATGGTGGAGTTATAGTGTGACAATCAGTCTCACTATTCAGAGTAGTCCAGTAGTTGACAGTGGTAGTGTTGAGTAGCTACCTTCCCTTTGGTCTATCACTTCTAAATTAGGGATGGCTTTGCCCAAAATTCAACAAACAAACAAATGCTCCCTGCTGAGTTGTTGTTTTGGAATAGTAACTCCTGCAAGCTAGCATGCCTGTATTCACATACATGTAAGATTTATCAGCATTGTCTGGATGCTGTTTCCAAATGGGATGCTATTCCAGTCATTGGTTCAGTAAGTTAAATCTGGTCAACAGCTTTATAAAACTGTTCACTTCTCCTGAATCTTGAGGGCGTATGGGGGGGGGGGCAAATACTTCAAGGCTAACATTCCAACATTAACTTGCCTCTATTACAAGTTAAATTCAAGAATATACACTAATGTAGATCTTTGATCAAACCAAACTTCAAGAGGATAGTAATAAAGAAGACATTCAGTAGTATCCACAAAACTTAAACATAGTTCAATTCTAGAAATCTAACTCACTTTAAATAAAAGCCTCTGAGACACTTGGTGTACCATGTTCGTTTTTTTGCTCTGATATGAGCCAGTAATCATGAAATCACTTAAGTCAGACAAAAATTACAAGAGTTAAAAATACTTCATTTATGCTTAACTGAACATATTCCATCACTACCTCCAATGAAATATTTGGTACACAATGTTTATTCCTTAGTGTGGTCTATAGAAAAAATAAGCTTACAAACCCTTCAGCTATAAAATAAATCACAGATATTCTCTATACTAATATCATATGAACAAATAAACAACATGTTTCTCTCACAATATCTGGCCAAAAGTATTAAAATTGTACTGTTGTTTAATATTTATATTCATGTGCAAACATAACATACATAAACAATTTTATGTCACATCAAATACACTTATATTGCTATTCATATACATATATGTATGAATACACACACATATATGTATAGAGTGACATAATAAATAAAAAATATATATTTTTAAACTAGTATATAACAGACTTATAATGGCACACATGCCTATATATGATAAACAATGGTAGAATACCAAACCTTCTAACTGTTATATCTGCTACTGTACCCAAAACTATAGGCCCAACTCATTTGATAATATTTAAAAACAACACAATCATAGGTGAAATTCATCAGAAAGAAATGGGCCGCTCCACTGTAACTCATGTAACTTTGAACACAATTTATCATTTCAAGTACAGAATGCATTAATATATAAATAGATTGATGTAGGGCAAGTACAGTGCACAACAATAAAATACATTCATAGCTGATTACCAATATACATACTGTATGCTTTAGTATATAGAACTTTTGGGTCAAGAAACTACATTTGGTATCACAATGCATGTCTTTTCTTGTGCTGTTATAGAACACAACCCTCTTACTATACACCTGAAAGACTTGTACAGACATATACCAGACCCAAAGTATGGTAATGTGTGCAAATGTAACATAATGTCATGTACTCATACATATATGAGGTCTCAAACAGCCTCTAAGGTAAACATATTCCAAAGAACACCATAAAATACCATCTACTAAGTGTCCAGCCTATGGATATACTGAATTCCTAATGATCACTACCTATCCTGTCAACTGTCAATGTTTTAAATATTAAGGTATTAAATACAAAAATCTCCATTTCCTAGGTTATAGTAATAATTGAGTTGTTCTCAGAGAATGACCTGCAAGTATTTCACCACAAAAATTCACTCAACAGCTTTAAAAGTAAGGATTACAGGCTGAAAATTACATAGAAAATCCTAACTGCTATAACTGAGTGACTTTCAGATTACTGACTGCAGGATCATTCACAGCTCCACTTGATACCTTGAAAAGTAGGGATCACAAAGGTTCTTTCAGTTATCACCTAGGCTGTCTAGACTGTTGATCACTTTCAATCTCAACCATAGCACTCTGGCCAATCTCCAAGATAGCTGAACTGTTGTACTACTGGCTCTTTCTCCCCTGATTCATTATGAACAGCTGAAAAATGTACTTGTAACATCTTTCTCATGATCATCTAGGTCAAAATCATATGATACAGTGCTCTAGCTGTCCTGTAGCTCTTCAGTTTCTTAACCTCTAACTTCTGCTCCAACCAATGCACAAGAAGTTAATCAGGAACATAAGGCTATCATTTGCCTGTGTGGTCGAAACACTTTCACACGTCAGTGTGATGACCATTGCAGCTCACAATTTGATGGATGGACTTGTCAGAGAATGAGATAAAAATCAGTCCAGTTAGAAGTAAATTACTTCCACACTACAGGCATGTATCAAAACCATTACAAGTCTCCAAGCTCAAACTTGTATACCATTGCAGTCTTGCATAATGTCTCCTTTTATGGATGGCCACTTGACACATCTTTTGCTCATTTGTATCAAATAATGTAGATTTAAAGCACTGAACATGTTCTGGTAAACACTGTGGTGCATCTGCATTGGGTGGTATGTCATATACCAGATCCATTGGGAACTATATTTCACATCTTAGAAACAGGTAATTTGGTGAATAGCCAACCAACTTTTATTCTGTTGCCCCACAAAACATCATGATGTATGACAGGTGTTATTCCAGTCAGTTTAGCTAAGATTCACAAGCTTTACAAGCTAATGCTTTGTTTTTCAAGCAAAACTATCACACTAAGAATGATGTGGTAAAGTGTGCATCTTCATTACACTGAATACTTGGAATAAATCTGCAAAAATCTGGCTGCTTAAACTTACTCCTTGATCAGTGTGAATATCTACAGATACTGAATTGTTAGTGAGGAACTGTTATGAAGTAGCAATCAATGAATAAACATTATTCTGCTTGAAGAAGTACTTTTTGTAACAATTTTTAAAGAAGAACTACTTTTACACATTGGCAATTGTGCATGATGCTGATGCTCTCCAGTTCTTGCATCATGTATAGTACAAAATATTATCTGCAATAGAACCCTTGAACCCCTAGCTGCATTGCAGTGGGGAGACACTTTTTTAGTTTATAGAAGTGGTACAGTACACCATCTTGCAATTATAACTGCTCTTATAAGAAACATAGGTTTTGTGCAACTGTGTTGTTTTCATTAACTTTTTAAGGATGTGCTTCATCTTAGTGTATGGCAAGTAGCAGGCAAGCTAGATGTGGATGTTTCAAGTGCTTTTCTTGTAGCTCCTGGTGTGTTATTCATAGAAGCTATCCACTAGCCAAGCCATCACTGTCCATATGCATTTTTTTCAGTGCAGATGCAATAATGTTTACAGATGTACAGTATCTAGAATTTGAATATTCAGTAAATGGACAAGCTCCTAACATACCTTTTGCATTTTAGTAATCTATAAGCCATATTTGTGGTGAATGATGTGTATGCAAAAATGTTAAACTTCCTACTATACATATAGTGATGGTAATGTTTAACAAATACTTGGAGGCATTTCGTTCTTTTCTATACAGTAATAGCATTCATGAACCATCAAAATACATTTAGCATACACACTAACATGCCCCGCACCTTCCTGTTTCTGTGATAACAACATTGTTTTGGCATAAGTATTCAGGATGAATGGTCAATCTAACCACTTGCAGACCTCACAAAAGTGGCTAGCTTATTATTCAGGCCCAATAGCATGACATAAAATTCATAGAAGCCATTTTAAGTGCTAAAAGCAGCTTTAGGCTTTTTTTGTCATTGTCCAGTTTGACTTACCAGTAACTAGCTACCAAGTTTTGTTTATTAAACCAATGGGCTCCTTTCAGTGCATCTGAGCATATGCCCTTTCATAGCAGGGGAAGGACATTGACATCTGTGCTCTATTCATCTATCAGAGATCCACATTAAACCTTGGTTGCTTCTTCTTCTGTATGATAACTTCTGTAGATGACCAAGCATTCTCTAATGGTGTCATTGCTCTACCCTTCAATATTCACTCTATTTCAGTACTGTTGTCATACAAAGAACACTTTAAAGTGGTTGTTTTATCAGTCATGCATCACTTATATCTAAGCAATGGTGAGTAACTTTTGTTTTAATCAGTTGGTTATCTTTTCCATTGGCATGTCAAGTGAGATCTTTTATATACAACCTCTCTTATTTTTAATGGGAATGGTCAACAGTCACCTGGGTAGTGCATTCACTCTGAGCAGAATAACATTATTGTAACAGATTTATCACAGCTTTTCACTGGCTTCCAGCTGTCATTTGTGAGAACCCTTTCAAGGAAAGATGCCATACACACACTCATGTTGGCGTTGATGTTTTTTTGCAGACAAATTAAACTTGTTTTACATTGTGTCACACAGTGTGTCAATCTCATTCTTTCATAACTCAGTTGAAGTTAACGATTCCGAGTTACTCTGTGATACATTTCCTGATCGAACCCCCTGTTATCCTTCAGAACCAACCCATTTACTCGAAGAGAAATCAGTGCACCTAACTATACCATTGTCTTAAAAAACTCAACTTCATGACCATGTTTCTTCACAGGAACCTACCAAGTCACTATATCTATTAGCTCTTTTATTGAGTAGTTTCTGTAGTATTACATTTGAGCTGGCTTATACAGAAATATAGTATTAGCCATTGACATAGGTGGGGAAGAAGAAAAGGCTTTTGTCGTTGAACCACCTGTGGGCGTGAAACGTATGAATATAAAATGTTCGCAAACGTATTCTTCTAGATTCCTTTCTTAGTAATGTAATTTATGATAAAATATATCGTTTGTCTGATTTACTTTGCATATGATATAATATTTAATTTTGTTTTTCATTAAATGTGTTCTTTTTTCATATCATTCTTCCAATATTTAATACCTATGTTAACCGAGAGTTGAATACGCGGGTTCTAAAATATTAACATACTAATAAACATACATTTGTATCCTACTTTATGGTAAATCAGTTTATTCCGCATGTAACTACGAAAACCAGCTAACATTCACAAAATAAGTTATTATCATGAATATTCCTTTTTATCAACGCTAGGTACCATGAATAATTAATTAGTTATCATATTAACAGAAGCAACGTTAAAACTCTTAATACAAAAATTAAATTAAGTGTTACGTATAAAATAATCCAAATAAAGAGCAGAGTCTGGACATGTATTTAAGAAATATTTTGTTCGTTAATAAAATAAAATAAAACTGTTCGATGAAGAAGAAAAAGTCACAAAGGGAGACTCGTGTATTCAAGCTCACGCAGTGGTGTGCAATTCACCGAGGTCATTAACCTCTGTCTTGCCCCATGTTTGTTTGGGGAGAAATAGAAAACTTTCTTATAAACATTACTTTATCACAACATCTTAGAAGACTGCGCATGACCAGAGTCAGTCCATACACAACAAGTATATTCCATCGAACTATTCTCCTAGTCATGCTATACAAACAAACACCTGCCTAGCTTTGCCTTTCATAATCTAAAACGTTGGGAACTTTGGGGAAAACAAAAATCCGTAAAAATACATTTCAAGTCACGTGAGATATAAATAAAAAACAGATGTATTTCATCGTTCAAATTATTAATTATAAGAACCCAACAGTGAAAGAAAGCAAAGGAGTAACCACAGTGCATCTGCTATATCCAGTGCTGACAAGGCCTTTCGCTCCATCAAGCCAGCTGGAATAGGACAGACATAGTAATAGTCTAGGTGCTACACAAACATATATATATATATATATATATATAATTTATTTTCATAGACAACAAGAGTGTGAATGAGATTAAACAAGTGAATTGTAATCATTATCAATTTTATTTTAAGCCATTTGGAAATCAGATTTTTAGATAAGAATACGTAACACAATTTTATTTATTTTATTTTAACAGTGCAATTTATTCATTATTTTTATAATTATTGTATTTGGATTAACTTTACCATCATTCACAACAAATGGCGAACCAACTAGCTAACTTAACTTTAAATATGAAATACGTACCAAAGACTGCAGCACAGTGACACTCTATGCGATTTAATTATTCCCATTCGTTTTATATTGAATATTTAAGATACATTATTGATGATTTGGTGTTAAATATATTAATTAATTTCCAACCGGGAACACAAGCATAGTTTGTTCACGTTTATGACATAATATTAATACCATAAAATAAACAGTACGTACAAATTAAAAAGTGGTAAATTCCTCAGACAAGCTTATCTTACCTATTTAGTAGTAGGGTTGAGCTATTCATTTACCTAACTAACTATTTATTATAAATTACTTGGGTCTAACAAGCTAACAGTCATAATGCATTACCTAAATTACATGAAATAGCATTGTCATTTAAGTTTTATTACGTCTTAAAAGTGGAAGAAGACCATATACAGGGGTTACAGTTCTGTTAAATGGTTTTTCAGTGTCCTCCACTCCTCTCTCCACCCACTATGAATAAATGCTGCAGAAAAGTTCGAAATAGAATTAAAAACATTTTGGTGACGTGACAGAAAAACCTCGCTATATAAGAATTATTATTACATAATCAGCTCATGTGATAATAACTGAAGGCATGTACGTCTCCATATTTCATCACGACAGTTCATTTAACAGGTTGGCCGAGTAGAATATCGACATGTGTTGCTTCTCCTGATCAGCTGTATTAAGTACATACTTCTCATATGGATGTGGTTCTGTTACAGTGAATTGGCTGTGGATTGTCGTAAATTTACATTAATTCTTGCCTTGGGCTAAGGTTACGTACAACATTATTGCCACTCGATAAAACTAA
>NW_013667260.1:34922-38224 GCF_000517525.1 Limulus polyphemus | reverse complement strand
GCTAAGGTTACGTACAACATTATTGCCACTCGATAAAACTAATCGCTTTCCTAAGGAATTGGTCACACCAAGCTGGAGGGGCAGTAAGGAGTTTAGACAAATTAGTATGAACTGTAGATCTTCCCTATGAGTTATTAATGTGAGAACTGTTTCAACAAATGAAAATCTTACAAAATCAGTAAAAAAAATGTTTTGGGAAACACGAGTATTTGAAAACACCAAACATTATAAATATGAATGATGTAAAAATGGTAAGACATTTCTTAGGCAGATGGGGACAAGGATTATACATGTTATAATTATAGCACAATAGCTAATTCGATGACGAGGAACTCACTTTGAGACTATACAATAGCTAATGTATCAACTATTAACATACTATCCCCCAGTGGCACAGTGGTATGTCTACGGACTTATATCACTAGAAACCGAGTTTAGATACCCGTGATGGGCACAGAAAAGATAGCCCTTTGGGTAGCTTTGTGCTTAATAACAAACAACATCAATTGACATATTAGTTCAAAAGTAGGTAGCGAATAAACTGTAGTCATATTCTAACACAACGCGATATGATCATATCAGAATGGACTCCAGAAAACAAAAAAAATATAAAGTTATTAGAAGACTTGTTTATGTGTTTGTTTTTGAATTTCTTGCTAAGCTACTCTAAAGCGACCTGCGCTAGCCGTTCCTAATTTTAACGTGATATAATATCGGGAAGGAGCTTGTCATCGTCACTCACCATCAGTTCTTTGGATACGTTTTAGCAATGAATAGTGAGATTGACTGTCACGTTAAAATGCCCCTACGTCTGGAAGGGCGAACATGCCCAACGACAGATTTCGATCCTCTTACTCGCAGATTGTGTTTGTTTGTTTGTAATTAAGCACAAAGCTACACAATGGGCTATCTGTGCTCTGCCCACCACGGGTATCGAAACCCGGATTCTAGCGTTGTAAGTCCGCAGACATACCGCTGTGCCACTGGGGGCTGCAGATTGTGAATTGAGCGCTGAAACCACCAGCTCATTAGAAGAATGTTTAAATTTACTGTTCTTATATTTCTCTAAGACATTTGATTCCACAAGTCATAAAAAATAGTAAGAGAAACTTTATATATATGTGGTGTCAGAGGACCAGTTCTAAAGAGGTTTGAAAAATATCGAAGAATTATAGAGTAACCACATTAAACGAAACCTATAGTGATTATAAGTCAATAAAAGTCGTTGTACCTCAGACTTCTAGTTTGGGCCAGATATTGTTTCAAATAAACATCAGTCGAATTATCAAATTATATTAAGATCGTTTCGAATATCTCTAGACACGATAGTGTGATTATGTTTAGTGTTTTCGAGTTTGATAACGTTATATCTATATTTATATCTAGTTGAATTTATATAAATGGTATAATATGAAAGGTATATTTGTAATTGCTACTAAAACAAAATTGACGTTTTCCCGCTCCAAAAAAAAACAATGTAATAAAATCCTAGAAATAATTAGCCATCCATGTTTGGTAGAAAATACTTAATATCATATTATGTATGTATAGAAAGAATTAGTAAAATAAAATATGTGTTACTTGATGAATGTTTCGAGTGGTAAAATTAAACAGAACGTGCGTGAAATCGTTTAAAATCTGGTGCATTTTTAATGTACAAACTTTAATGGTACTTACCACCGAACATTTGTAAACTTGTTAATCTGTAATTAATTATGGAGTTGCATTATATGGAGTAAATATAGTTCTGATTCTTATTTGAAAACAAAACAAAACTGTTTTCTTAGACTGCAGAAGTCGCCTTCTTTTCTTCTAGTTCTCCTAGTTCCAGCAGCAACAAAGTGTACATTAGATCTGTGAATCTGGCTAGGATTTGGCCAGTCTGTACTATTATCTGTTTTACACAAATGTGATTGGATAAAATGAACCCGGTCAGCAAAGGAAAGACTCAAACATTGGGATGCTATGTTCAAGTCGCGTATCTTCAAGTATTTAGGTTTTCCCGTCACCAGGATACATCCCTGCCCTTTCTATTACCATGTGGTATTCGTAGGCAAAACTAGGACTAAGAGATAGGAACTAAGTTCCGTATTAACGGAGGAAATGTAAACCGAAAGGGTATGGATATGTGTCGGTGGCGGAGAAACTGAAGTATTTCAAACAGATACGCGACTTCAATATAGTACCCCACTGGGTTAGAAACATTTGCAATACCCGTTACATATTGGTAGTACAAATGTAGCTGTATCACAGTACATTCGAACTTTCGGAAGACCACGTTCCCCGAAAAGCATAGAGTTGAAAATTTTAACAAACTAACGTATTTCTATTCACAGCATCGACGTCCTTCCAAGTACCAGTTTCATACTCTACAGTGGACTACTTTGGTGTGACTTTCAAATTAACGTCTTTCTATTCACAGCATCAACGTTCCTTCCAAGTACCACTTTCATATTCTACAGTGGACTACTTTGGTGTGACTTTCAAACTAACGCCTTTCTATTCACAGCATCAACGTTCCTTCCAAGTACCACTTTCATATTCTACAGTGGACTACTTTGGTGTGACTTTCAAACTAACGCCTTTCTATTCACAGCATCGACGTTCCTTCCAAATACCAGTTTCATACTCTACAGTGGACTACTTTGGCGTGACTTTCAAACTAAGGCCTTTCTATTCACAGCATCGACGTTCCTTCCAAGTACCAGTTTCATACTCTACAGCGGACTACTTTGGCGTGACTTTCAAACTAATGCCTTTCTATTCACAGCATCGACGTTCCTTCCAAGTACCAGTTTCATACTCTGCAGTGGACTACTTTGCCGTGACTTTCAAACTAAGGACTTTCTATTCACAGCATCGATGTTCCTTCCAAGTACCAGTTTCATACTCTACAGTGGACTACTTTGGCGTGACTTTCAAACTAAGGACTTTCTATTCACAGCATCGACGTTCCTTCCAAGTACCAGTTTCATACTCCGCAGTGGACTACTTTGCCGTGACTTTCAAACTAAGGACTTTCTATTCACAGCATCGATGTTCCTTCCAAGTACCAGTGGACTACTTTGGCGTGACTTTCCATATACTTACTGGGGTAAATCATAGTTTTCGACCTTATTATCATCTAAATGATAACTTCTATTCTTTGTAACAGCTATGATCGAGGTTAGCTACAGTCATGGAGTTAATATTTCTTTCTCTGTACACATGCCCCCCCACTTCAACCCCCAGTGGCACAGCGGTATGTATGCGGACTTACAACGCTAGAAACCGGGTTTCGATACTCGTGGTGGGCAGAGCAC
>NW_013667260.1:11891-34912 GCF_000517525.1 Limulus polyphemus | reverse complement strand
CACAGATAGCCCATTGTGCAGCTTTGTGCTTAACAACAAATAAACAATAAACAAACAACAACAACCCTGTATACATATGATATTCCACCATTATGTCATGTAGATAATATGATGAAAATTATTTACTGCCGCTTAAATAATATTTCTCTCTCATTTTAGTTGTTTATTTGTTGTTGTTACTTTATTTTTTGTGACGCGGTAGGAGAATTTAGGCGTTTAATGACACCCACCTTTTTTGGCGTGTCATTGATTTTTTGCTATTATCACTAATTAAGTTTATGAAATAAAATGTTTTTACAAAATAATATACAAACATAGCAGAAGTTTCGCAAATTATTTCTTGAAATCTCATAACAAAAATTAGATTAATAAAATTCAATTATGTGTCAGAACAAATCTTTTCCATATTTTACTTTTATATTTTTTTCTAGAATTTTCAATTGTTAGAATTTAATCTCTCAAATATAGTGAGAATAACTATATTAAAACTATAATTTTCATCTATCTCTAGACGATTCTTCTCTCAATTAGGCTTAATTATCTGATATATTGTATGATTGTTTTGTTTAACCTTGTGATTACCAAAGTGGATACATTATACACCTATGGTTTTGCCCTCCAGTGGCACAGCGGTATGTCTGCGGACTTACCACGCTAGAAACCGAGTTTCGATACCCGTGGTGGGCAGAGCACTGATAGCCCATTGTGTAGCTTTGTGCATAATTATAAACAAACCTTTTTTTTTTTTTGCATTAGATCAATGTTGCTATCTTTGACTAACACAGGTACATACTGTAATATAACAAAAACTAACTGATGAATAACCTGCATCCCTTATATTGTGTTTCACTTCATGATTGACTGAAACAACTGTATTAACAATGAGGCATTATGTACGATCTTTTTGGTAATTTTTGTAAATAAGATCTTTGCTTCAAGTTAGTGTTGTACATTTAAACACAAATAATAAACAAATAAATAGCTATAATTTGTTTCTTTGTTTGTAATTAAGCAAAAAAACTACACAATGGGCTATCTGTGCTCTGCCCACCACGAGTATCGAAACCCGGATTCAAGCTTTGTAAGTGCAGACATATCGCTGTGCCACTGGGGGGGCATTAGGTTCAAACTGATATATACGTGTAAATAATTATATCATGACGTCATACATGAACACGTATAACAGTCTTCTTTTAACACACACACAAAAAATCATGAAACCACAAAAACATTTTTCATAAAATCCTCCCATGTAATGTATGCTCACACCACGATATATCACATGTGTATATGAGTAATTGCTAATTATTTGCAGTTTGCTTGTGTTTTTCTTAACTTGGTGCCACTTTAGACGACACAAGTAAGATAACTCTTACTGAAATAAATATAAAGCCAAATCTATTATATCAATTCACCACTTGTTACTGTGTTATACCGGTATCGGGAAATTCCACCCCACATCAGTAACCCTGGACAAGAAGAAACTGAAAGAAGACTAGACTTCATATAGTGGTGGAGTGTATATTATATGTATGGTATTTTGAGTTGTTTTTTCTCATCACAATTACCATACGTATAATATAACTCTTATATTTCATTGTTGATTAAAAAATATATTACACAAAACACAAAAAAGAAAAAAGTCTAATTCTCGTGTATATCTTTATACAATTGTCTAGGATTGGATCAAGCATGAACAATACGACTATTTTATTTTAAAATTATTTTAACTAGACAAAAGCACGCAAGACGATACTAGGAAAATACTACAGTATGGAATATTAATTGTTCATCCACACTAAACAATGACTCAGTTATAGGAGTTTATATACTATACCGAAATGGTGTAATATTAATATAATACGAAGCTAAGGTGATTGGTTGGCATCATTAGATAATATTATAATGTAATGTCCAACGTTTATAGGCGAGTTTGCAGTCATATGGCGATGTCAAATATCACGTGAAACAGACAACTTACAACATAAAATGACGTTGGGTAAGATAGTCTTTCCATCGATATATATTTTTATTTTATAACAACGAGATAAAACATATTAAAATACTAACAAAAACACTAAAATACTAACAAAACACTAAAAACATACTAAAATACTAACAAAAACACTAAAAACATATTAAAATACTAACAAAAAACATACTAAAATACTAACAAAAACACTAAAAACATATTAAAATACTAACAAAAAAACATTAAAAAAATACTAAAATACTAACAAAAAACATTAAAAACATACTAAAATACTAACAAAAACATTAAAACATACTAAAATACTAACAAAAAACACTAAAATACTAACAAAACACTAAAAACATACTAAAATACTAACAAAAACATTAAAAACATATTAAAATACTAACAAAAACATACTAAAATACTAACAAAAACACTAAAACATACTAAAATACTAACAAAAACACTAAAAACATACTAAGAAAAAACACGTCACCCCAGAAATTAAAATACCTGTTTCGAGCAACATACGTAGTATTATTCGCCAATTAATTTTCGTATCTTGTACAGTATCACTGAGTACACTTCTATAGCTGAAATCACCGAAGAAATTGATTAAACGGTTTTAATTATTTAGGTTTTGTAATCTATAAAGTAAACTAAACAAAGCAGCCCATAAATTACAAAACTTTAAAAGTTTTCCTATGTTATTATAGAATAATTTCGTTACACTGTATGCTTTTTCTGAACGTAAGAAGTACTTATAATTCAAACTGTTTATACAGTTCTATAGAAACGTGTATGTCAGTCTTGAAAACGTAAGAAGAAAACTCATGAAATTAAAATTACTAGTGTAGCAATAAATTATGAAAACTAACCCTGGTAAAATATGGTACAGAGTACAATTCATGAACATTAGTTGAGTTTTTTAAACTCATAACTCGGCTATGTTTTAAATAATATGAATTATTTAACTTCACTAAATGCATTTTTATGTCGAATGTTAGATGCCACGTTAAGAATAGTAGTCGTTTGAATGCATAATTATGTAGATGATTGAAAACTGCATCTATCTTATAACTTATGATCTTGGTTTGTTTTTCGTACCTAATTATCCATATTAATGAATATTCAATTATGAAAATCAACATCAATCATAATATAACTCAGAATTGAAGTATTCACTTCACGAGTTAACGAACATGAAGAGAAATTAAAGAATGATTCAGTTAATAAGTTCGTTTCCAACTCCAATCAGATCTAGGAAGTTAATGAATTAATTACCTTACCTTCTTCACTCTGATGAATTATCGCGCGTCCACTGTCCAAGTGGCTCGAAGATGTTACTTCTTGCTGGTTATTTGTATTCGCGTCCATCTCGGAACAAGACGCACGATATCAGTTTTCTCCATGAACTCTGACCGCGTGAACCTCCGCTATCCAAGCTCGTGCAACTAACATACATTAAAGACTGATAGGCTATTTAGCGCACGCTAGCACGTGACACGCGAAAAACCTTTCTATCTCCAGTACTGTTTCTAAGTGTAATAAACGTACTATAATAGCTGCAGGTTTCCATTAATTTTAGCAGCTAAACGACTAAATCCTAAGTCCTACGCACATCTGTTATTTGGAAGTATGTGTAGGGCTTACTCTAGCTTAACAGCAAGCCACTCAAATACTTCTATCTCATGCTGTTTTTCTGTCGTCTGCCTATTCTGAGTGCTCGTCACAAGAGTTGATACAATCTGAACATGAAATATATTTACCGCTAATTTCAGTAATGAATACACAATGACGCAAAGAACAGAGCGCGAAAGCCACACTAGCAACGGTATCGAGGACCAAACGGAAGAAAACAAACCATGAAAACGACCAATACGCACGCACTTCTGAATGCACCGT
This sequence comes from Limulus polyphemus, assembly GCF_000517525.1. Taxonomy (NCBI): domain Eukaryota; kingdom Metazoa; phylum Arthropoda; class Merostomata; order Xiphosura; family Limulidae; genus Limulus; species Limulus polyphemus. The sequence continues at coordinate 31,032 of NW_013667260.1, read as the reverse complement.
TAGCCGCGATACAGTTACACAGGCAGTCGATTGAACGTACATGCACACTTCACCGTATACTAACTTTGAAAACCTTCTACGAGGTGGCGCTGCGACATTTTTTAGCATCTCGTGGCAGAACCGGCGTAATGGTTTTCTTTGTTTCTAAAACTACACAAATAGGCTATCTCTACTGTGCCCACCACAGGTATAGAAACCGTACTTAGAGCGTTATAAGCACACAGACTTACCGCTGAGCCACCCGTGGTGGTGGGGAGGATGGAGGTGACGTATTGGATTAGGCTTATAGGTGGCTCGATATTAGCGCGGTCGCAAGGTTTGTTTTTGTCTAAACTGCGAAGTTTTCAAGAAGTCAAGTTTACAAGAAAAGCAAATTTTTAGATAAAAGTTTTAGTACAGAAAGAGAAATGACAAACTCACGAATTATAACACGTAAAAATTAAGTGCTGGTAGAACACAGTTTTCAGTATTGTAAGCTCAGTTGCTTATTTGGATCACTGAAACGCCGATCTTTGCATCAACTTATTGTTTTCATACTAATAATCATAATCTTTATTGAAGTCTGCCTATTAGCACTTTTAAAATGCCAATACTACGCCTTCATACTCGCTTACAGTGGTGTAAGAAGGAGTTGCAAAGAGGGCTTCTTGGCTAGACATGTAAATTTTACAACGAGAGATTGAAAGTATAAGGAACTGGTTTTAGCAGTTCCCATTCTGCCGAAAGCATCTCAGTCTAGGGAGGTCTGGGAGCATCCCCCCCCAATTAATATAATAATATACTTTACAGTTTCTATATAAGTCAAATATGTAAAATTGGGGGTGCTACACCATCTAGCACCCTCGGTTCTGACGCCTCTGTCTTAAAGAAGATATCATTAAAATTATGTGTTCTTTTAAAACAGATTATGTTTATAAAATAATACAGTTTTTGAATATTTAAAAACAAACAGTTCTTTCTTTCCATGGCCAGGTGGTTAGGGTGCTCGAATCGCAATCTGAGGGTCGCGGGTTCGAATCTCCGTCCCACCAAACATATTCGCCCTTTCAGTCGTGGGGGCGTTATAATGTGACGGTCAATCCCACTATTCGTTGGTAAAAGAGTTGGCGGTGGGTGATGATGACTAGCTGCCTTCCTTCTAGTCTTTCACTGCTAAATTAGGCACAGCTAGCGCAGATAGCCCTCGTGTAGCTTTGCGCAAAATTCAAAACAAACAAAACAATAATCGCAGACACCGAAATCTATTAAGTCCACTTGTCTTAGGCCTAATATTAATTAAGTCTTTATTAAGTACGGCCTATATTCGATAAACAGATAAATTAACACTTTAGCCTATGTACATTAGGGTAAAACTTTAGTTTACTTAATCAGATTATAATGTTATTGTACGACCTAACGTTAGACCTTTTTAAAAACTTTGATAAGCTTTTACTAAGTTATACAAAATCTATACTAAAGTATAGATCTGTTGAAATGAAGTGCGCCTTCTTTTTCAGGGCAGACAAAAACTGTGTATTGTTATAATATACACATAGAGTTAACAGGCTTTTTGTTATCACATGATATGACTATTTGGTTACAATAAAAACACGTGATAAAGTTGTTTTTTTTTGTTTGTTTTTTATTTATAGCAAAGTTATTAAGGCTATCTATCGTTATTTCTAAATTTCAACTGCCACTAACCACGGATGGAATGGAACACCGGGAAAATTCTTGGTGGACCGGTGGAAAAAAATGAGAATGCCTTTTTAACACTATTGAAATCGGGTTTGCTTGGGAGCTCTATTCCTCGTTAAAGGCTTGTAGTGCAAAGGAGCGATAATTGGTGTTATAATTACTCTTTTGGCCTGGTATGGCCTGGTGGTTAATGAGCTCGACTCGCAAAACTAAGGGTTGCAGATTCGAATCCCCGTCACCAAACATGCTCTATCTTTCAGCCATGTAGGTTTTATCATGTTACGGTCAATCTCACTATTCGTTGTTAAAAAAGTAGCCTAAGAGTTGGCGGCTGGTGGTGTTGACTAGTAGCCTTCCTTCAAATTTATCACTGCTAAATTAGGGACGTCTAGCGCAGATAACCCTCGTGTAGCTTTGTGCGAAATTCAAACCAAATCAAACCATTACTCTTGTAAAATAATTGTTTTGTGTGAATTTGTTTTAGTTCATGTAGTTTTTGTGGTCATGTAGGCTTATACTTTACTTACATTGGTAATAAACATTGCACTGTAGATTAAAACCTCTGTGCAATGTATTTTTGTTTAATGTGTGAACTGATACAGTATTAGCACATATTATATGCTACAGCATTAAACGAAGCACCCTGCTAAGTTTTTCGGGATTAACTCTCCTACAACCTCATTGGAAGGCCGGATTTTCTTATTTTTTTTGTTTGTTTATTGGTTTTAGCTCAAAGCAACACAATGGATTATCTGAGCTATGTCCACCGCAGATTTACCGCTAACCCACCGGGAAACTGAAAGTCCGGTATGGAAATATTTTCACAATCCACTTAAAATGCACCCGCCCATAAGTACGTGGGGAAGGGGGGGATATTTCGTGATATCGCACAGATTCGAACCCGGCTCGCCAGCAACGAAATCCAGAACTGTACTACAGGACCAACGATATTAACAGGCCCCTCACGAGCCACTGGGGACATTTTTTATTTAAAACATTACCCAATCCAGCTTTTCTTAATTTGAACTGAAAATTTTTGGACATTTTTATTGGCTAAAAAGAAGGCATTTCCCACACTCTTTTAGCGTTGAGGCTGCGAAAATTGATTTGAAGTGGTAAGGTGACTGAAATCTGTCAGCCATCACTAGCTTAACCACCAAGCACAAGAAGCATGGAAGTCTCCAAATGACACGCAGAGATATTCAGGAACCGTTTTTAACCACCTTGGTAGATATTGTGCAGCAAGCCGAGGAGAATATTATGCCTGTAGCTGCTTTCAAAAATGTTCCTGTCTGATCATCCTACTGCTTACTATCGTGATGCTTCGACCTTCCCTATCGAATCGCAGGTGAAGTCGTACGTATCTAAATTGAAAGCTAAACATAAAAAGGTGATAGAAGAAGCGTAAAAAGTTGGAAATTGCTTAATTAATGATGCTGAGAATGTGGCTTATATATATATATATATATATTGAATTTACTCCCAGTGGGAGTATATCTATTACGGAGAATTGAGGATGCTGTATTTCACTTAAATGTTTATCAATTAACAAACGAAAGCTTGTCTTCAAGTTGTTTCGAAAAGATAAGTCCAAAACCACCCTCGTTGGGAGTTTCCAGATTGAACTTACTTTTAATATTCAACAAATTGTAGTATAAAGACATCCCTTGGCTCCTGAGGGACGTGTTAAAATCAATAAAGTGTGCTATATCTGCGTCATTTATTTACTTTTAAACGAAAAATAATTTATTTTCGTTATAAATATGATACCAGTAAGCTGCCTTAAATATATTTTTTCTATTTAACTTACAAAAATTAATTAAATTCTTATAACACTAGAAACTTTGTAGTAAATGTCAGCTCATGCTTATGGTTAAGAACATTTGTAGTTTCACTTCATTAGAAAGTATACATGAACAACATAATATCAAGACTAACCTACTGAGTTTCAAACTTACCTTTTGAAATTGTATTTTTTCACAATCTCTGAGTGGAAGTAAAGAAGAATGTATATTAATATATTAATCACAATATATCTTCTATATCCAGTGCCTACGAGATTTTTAATCCAATACCAAGGCTAATCAAGCCGGCCAGGTGACAACTGACACAGTAATGGTTGTGATGCCATTTTTATTATCAAATTGCACGAACAACAACTATCATGGTGTAAATTATATTGTCTCCAGTGGGTCAGAAATTTTGTGGCTTTGAGCTAAAAACCTAAAACACAAATTCTTAATTCGTTATTATATAAGCTTTGAACTTCGTACCAAGGAAAAGGACTTCTGAACAAGAGGATGAGTTCAACGTTGAGGGCGATCTGAGAAACTAGCAAGGTCTAAGGTCCTGGACGCTAAGGTCTTTTGTCAGTAATACAAACCTGAGACTTCCAGAGTTATTGATCAGGTTTGACTCTTGAGTTTAGACCTCAAGTATGATGGATTGAGAATCTCTGCTCTGAGAAGTATGCTGCTTTAAACAACCTGGATCCTGGAGAACTCTACATATTTGCAGAACTACAAGACGAATTTTCATTGGGGACATGTCGTTCTTCTTCCAGGAGCATGGACCAAGTATATGTCCAAACTCAGGACCTCTGGACACGAATGTTACCCTCCGCCCCTACCACCATGATTGTTTCAGCCTAGTGTGAGATACCACTGAAAGTATAACGCTATCTTTGTGAATTACAACTAAGAAAAAAACTGCTTTCTTAAAGATTTCAGAGAATTCATGTATTCACAATGCCCCCGAATGCAGTGGTGTTCGAAAGACTGAGTCTAGTGCATTATCGTTGTTTGTTGCAGTGATGAAACCAGTGAGTGAAATGCACTGTTTATTGTTCAGTAACTAGGCTTCGCTTGTTCGAATAGTTATCTGTCCTAACTGTGACATACTCTCCATGCTAATCTTTAATTACGGATAATTTGGCTATTCTGTTTCTTATTGAAGTGGTCATTAGCATGATAAATGAAGTGGAAATAAGTGTAATTACTGGTACTGCTAGGGTTATATCTGAAAGCAATGCATGACTATCATAACACCTGAGATAGTTTTTAGAGTACTGTGCAATAATCCTGGATTTAACACTATAATGGAAAGTTAGTGATTTGCTGGCTCAATATGTTGATGTCTTTGTGAGGCTAAATGGCCGTTCGAGTCGAAAACAGTAGCTCACCACTATGTGGATACAGGAGACGCACGCTAAATAAAACAACTGCTACGCAGGTTTTCATAGATCATTAGTGATATATCCAATATATAGACACTGCAGATCTTAAAAGACAGTGTAATACAGCCTTCAGAAAATGCTTGGTCATCTCCATTAGTAAATATGCTAATTTTTATGCAGGAACGTGTTGATCCACGTTGAAGTCTTTTTGCTCTTGAAGATAGATGAATGCCTAAATGCATTTGTGCATTACACAGCAGTAGAAATGTAATTGTAAAATAATGAAGAAACTAAAGTTTGGCTGTAGAGACTGGGTATGGTTTTGATATTTACCCTTGTCATGGAAGCATCTCATCCCCGGCTAAACTGGTTCTAATCACGTCCTCGTACAATTCGGACCATGGAACTATGAGCTGCAATGAAAGCACATTAAACATGTGACGTAAGCTAAAGTCATATGTCACGTGACTGAGGAACTTCTCTTGAACTGGTTAAATCAAGAAATAGAGGCTCAAACCAATGAATCAGAGCATAGTGAAAATACTGTTATGTACGATCTCCATCCAACTGATGAGGAGGAAGATGCTGGAAGTATTTATCTCACAGTCAAGAATAGTCAAGAAAATAAATGCCATTAGATATTTCAGATGATCTGCATATATTCTAACGTTGCAGTAAGCGGCATAGATCACAAAGTGTGATATCCAATCGATTACAATAAAGCTGGGACTAATAATATTAATAAACATAACGCTAAGAACATTGGCTGACTGTAAAAGACTGATAGGATTTATAAGACCTACATGTTTTTGTGACTTTTGTTTTACAAGCACTCAAGTAGAATATTGTAATAAACAATGCCAGGATATTTATTTGAGAAACCACGCGAGATTGCTTATGTGTATGAAAGGGCAACATTTAAGTAGCATCCACATATAAGTGTATCTGAACGTATACATAACTTACATGTGTAGTGTATTACGAGGGTGTTGGCTCTTGATGAATACAGGAAATGAATTAGGTTACAATAAATTGTAGTGGTAAAATTTGTGGTTCATTGGATGTTGCCTGTATTTATTTCTCTGTGTTGCCAACTGTAGTGGGTGCCTTTACACTTAGATGGCAGCACAATATTTTGATAGTTTGGTGGATAGTTTGTTTGTGGTTGTTTAGAACACTAAATGTATTTCATTGTAGAATATCGTACTTATCCTGTGTCGGTATGAGTGTGTATTGGTCTATGCTATGTCAGAAAGTACGAATATGAAGTCTTAAGTGTGCCTGTGACTATTAATTTCATTATGCTGAGAGAGTCGAGTTTATTTGATCATAGATGGTGGTACAGCATCAGGTAGGAAGTTATCAAAATATAGTTGGTGAGAGCAGGTGTTAAAGTTGACACAAATGTTATACATGAATCATCAGGCAAACTGTCTGACACTGTAAGTACTTACAATGATATTTGATGTTGATATATGTTGATAGGGCATTATATGCTTATAAATATATGTGTGATTTTGCGTAGGAATATGGACATTACTTAAAATCGTTCATCATTGTCTTGCCTAATGCAGAAATCAACTTCACAGAAAACAAAATTGTCAAGCATCAAATTAAAAATATATAAAGGATTTAATCTGAATGTTAATATTGTGATATACGAAGTAAACTGTGGTTACTGACCTGTGCTATATAATAGGAAGATATGACGTGCTCAATATTTTCATTGATTCAGATAGAAGAATGTTTTCAGTTTTGGAAGCTCAATTGTTTGCCCCATTGTTTACCTTTTTGACTCTCCTTTTCTCCCAATTTACCAGTTTTATTCTGTTTTGTTACTGAGCACCCTGATATTGAATAATAGAAAAATGAAGTATTAGTTTGGTCTCTTTAGTTGTATGAAAGATTATCTAGTGCTATCCAAGACTCCTATGGCTGTCTTGACGTACTCCACGGCTGAAGCAAAGCCTGTGGATGAAGACATGTTGCTAACTGCCATGTATGACGAACATGTTCTTGCATGACCATCACTGGCTAACCCCATGATTGGATGTTATACCACAAAATAGTAGCAACATCAACCCCCTTTCAGTCTTAGAGCTACCAGTATATGTTCCAACCACGATTAAAGGCCCACCATCTCTAGAATTTCTGTCAACAGAACCAACTTCAATCCTGGCACACCATACTTTTCAACAAATACCACCCTCAACCCATTTTCCAATTACAGGTATCTAAGTTGCCTGTGTCCCAGTTGTCAATGGGAAGAAGACAAACAGAGGCCAGTGTGAGCTCTACTTGTCCAGGGTAAACAGAAAGTATCGTCGGATCTGGTTGGAGCTTGTAAAGACCAAGTGGTACCTGTTGAATTTCATGGAGATCATTCATTAAAATCACCTCTGCTAACAAATGATCCACATTCCTCATGGAAAGTCTGTTTGTAGATATATGATATCTTACTCTAGGTAAGTAAAACACAGTATGTGCCTTGCTTTTTTATTTTTACTAGTTTCCTTCTTGCGTTTATACAATAATTATAAAACATTATCGTTTGTCTTTGGTTACTCAAAGTTTAGTTACCTTTATTTTTCTTCATTACAAAATTTAAAAAAAAACATTACTTTTTGTCTTCAGTAACTTGCCTTATAAGATACCTCAGATACATACCTGGTGCATGTATATATACATATGTGTGTGTGTGTGTGTGATTTAAATTTGAAATTAAAGAAGCCAGCATTCGCGAGTGAATGCAACATGTCTCCGCCATACAATTCCAACATGGCCAATTTTGACATCAAACTGTCTATATCACTGTTTGGGACCTGCAAGAAGGTATCTTTGTACCAGATACCATGTAAGTTGGTTCACATACACATGAATAGTTCACGAAAACCCCATATTGTGCTTTCCTCACTGAAAAATAGAGCAAAAGACAAAAATTCCAAAATTGTCTATATCTCTATTTGGGACCTGCAAAGAGTATCTTTATACTAAACCGTAAGTTAGTCGAAGTGTTACCAAGAAATGGACCACATCCTTTTTTGTATCACTGAAAGTTTCGTGGTTAATGTGAAAGCACGTTGAGGTTAGTCAATTATTGTTGGTCAAATTTGTTTTGAATCTCAATCCTGTTTAGAAGTTAGTACCACATACAGTGATCACACCTATTATGCTTGTCAGTACTTCACCCAATTAACAACACTTGGATTCCCTATATCCAGCGAGAGTAATAGTGCTGTTATATATATATATATATATAATAACAAAGTAATATTCGCCCCAGTTATCATGAGAAAGTCTAGTAGTGGACAGTTTGAGTAGTGACATTTTAGCGAACCGTTTACGTAACACAATTTATTGCAACTGTTGCGCACAGCACAGGGTACAGTGATATAAATTACATGTAAAAGCATCTGTTACATGTTTTATTAAAGGACAAATTCGTATTATCGTTAATTATCAAGTGCATTATCATCCTTAATATATTTCTATGAATATCTAATGTCTGTTTATATATATGTGAATATTATACATACATTAAAGAATAAAGACCACAGTGAGCATGACCATTTAGACATTAACTGGCGTAGTACTTGATCAGGTAACTGAGGCCACAAAGTTATTTACAAATACAAAACAACCAGGTGTTTTTTATAATAAACAAAGTTATGTGAACTTCCGTGTCATTGCAGTCGACTTTTTCGGCTCTTAACCTTGACTGAAAGAAGTTGTGTCTCGTTAATGCTTCAAACTGTTATTGTTTAAAGTAAAAGTAAGATGTAGACAAGAACGTTTGCCTTAGAAACCAACAGCTGCTAAGTGTTAAGTTAACTATTATTCAACATGTATAAGTCAAAATTGCTAAAAATGTCGTTTGTTCAGAAATATTATTGCCATCTTATATTAAATAATAACGGGCTCAAGTTTTAAACTTGAAAATAATGTTTTGCCGAACGTTGAAATAATTCCGAATTATTTTATTGTGTGCACATACTACATTTTATTTATTTATTTGGTTTCTGCTGTTTAGAAGGCCAGTAAACTAACTCAGTGTATAAATAAAAAGTGCTTCCAAAAAACATGATCACTTTTCTGATGATTATTATTACCAAGTATAGTTGAGAACACCTTCCACTGGTCAGTAGGTGTACCTTCAGTAAAGATTTACATCATCATAAGGGTACCAGATTTCTTTATACCTAACTGAGGCAGTTTTCAAAGTAATTAGATGCAGAAGGTTGAGGTCCCCTGATGGGACAGTGGGAAATCTACAGACTTACAACGCTATAATCCGGGGTTTGATTCCCCGCCGTGCACACAACAGATAGCCCAATGTGACTTTGCCCTGAAACAAACAAACACGAGGTTGTGGAGAGGAAAAAATCAACATCTGAAATATCTGAATTTCCTTTTGAATTGCCTGCTGTGCAACTAGGAGAGAGAGAGAGAGAATAGGTTATCGATCTCGCTAAAGCTGAGAAGTTTAACTTCCATAATCACGAACCTTAGGGTATTGAACGATATCCGGAACTGCTTAAGTGGAGTGATGGCCAAATAGCTAGTTCTAGTTATTAAGCACAAGTAGCAGTCCAAATACAAGCTAAGGTGAAGACTGATGAACTAGACACCTTTCAACTTTTTAAAGAACTAGACAGTTGGATTATACTCATGCAGGTGAATGTCTAACAAAAAAAGCAGGTTGTAGGAACACACACAATGACTAAATCTTAAAATGATTACATGCTCAAGAACAGATGGATCAGATAATAATTAAAAAATAAGAGCGCTGATGAGGAAATCTGAGCCAGTGTAATCATCCCAGGAAACCTAACTAAATTCAAACGAGAATTTACAGCATGCATGAAGTATTTCCTAATATATCTTAAAACTCCTAATATCTTGCTTGATTTGAATATTTACAAGATTTTTCAAGTAGCATTGCACTTGGCTGACAGGAAACAGATGGAGGTAAAAGTCCAGGTGAGACTTCAGTTAAAATTATTTTCAATAAAACTCCAGTCATTATTGTCAATCACGAAGATAGAAGTCCTTTTAATAAACGCTTTTTACACAACTTTAAATCAACTCCAAACGTTACCTACCACGTGTAACAAATCATCCTATGCTTATTAGTTGTCAGAAAAACTGCTCGCGCCGTGGAGCCTATTTCTAGTCTATTTATATCCAAAGACACACGCTCAGAAATATCTAAGTATCAATTTCAATCCAATGTTTTGACGAAGCATGCATCATATTTGTTCAAATATCAAGGGAAAATGTGTATATATATATTATACGGTACTTGTAAATAATCTCTTATTTAGGAATGACATGAACTTTGTTTTTATAAGAAATATTTTACCAGAAAGTTTGTTTGTTTGTAATCAAGTACAAAGCTACACAATGAGCTATGTGGGCTCTGCCCACCACGGGTATCGAAACCCGGATTCTAGCGTTACAAGTCCGCAGACATACCGCTGTGCCACTTTTACCAGAAAGAGAGACTTTTAAAGTAGCTAATAGTATTCCTATCAATCAAGCCTATTCGATGTAAGTTATAAAATTAATTTCATGCAATATTTTTGAGAGAAGTTTATAGAATAATAAAACATTTTTTACACGTCTCGGCTTTTTTATATCATTCACGAATATATGAAATTGTTTCACCGATTATTAATATAAGTTACTCAAACAGACACCTAGTTTTATAGATACATTAAATTTATAGAATTGAATTTGCTAAGTATTTGAAATATTGAAATTAATTTATATCCCATGGAATTGGAAGTGACACTTTAAATCTGTATAACGAAACGGAAAACTCTGTGTAGGATTCTGTTATGAATTGTATAGAGATGTGTCGTTATAGATTTGGAAATAATGACGAATTACATTCAATAAAATATAACGCGTTTACAAGGTATTACTTCTCGAGTCTAGCCTTAACTTTGAAATCACTCTTCTGTATCATTTCGTTGATGTGATTTTACACAACAGGTAATACTAAGAAAATGCAAGCGAGCCGATTGAATTAAAAATAAGTTAAAACTTAAAACATAAGATCAAAAACATACTATATAACTTTCAGACTCAAAATACAAGGTGAAGCAAAATACGGAATTAAACTAGTATAATCAGACACAAAATCGTAAAAAAAATTAAACACCACATAAGTAAAAAAATTAACGTTATAAAAGGAAGAAAGAAAAACTTGAAACTAGAAAACACTTTAAGGAGAAAATAGGAGACTGTCCAAGGATGGTGAACAATCTGTTGACTCTCGCCTAATGGCCTCGTTTACCAAGACATTCCTTAGGTGAAAATTTTCCTGGTTCGATAAAAACACTTTATCTGTCAGATATTGGTCATCCTGCCTCCAATGTTCTTGATGCTGGACATCAGCATTGAGGAGAACTTCCCATACCTCTGTCCATTACATGACCAAGTATTTTGCGTTCTCCCAATGCACAAGAATGTGGAGGTCTACCACTGGTGATACTACTTTTGAAATGGCCATTGGAAGTCGTCAGTTTGCCTGCCAATTCCTACTGGTATTATTATACTTAGCATCCTAATAGTTTTGAATGTCTAAGTCCAAGGTATGGTTTCCTTGGGTTGGGAACTTTATGCATCGTCTTTATATAGTACAAAAAATAAATAATATCTTGTTCTACATATTAATCCAAAGTTATATACATGTAGCTAACACAAACATTCTGTTATGACACCACATATAAATGTAGGAAATACAATAATATCGACAATATCTGTAAAGTTCATAAATCGAACATGCTTCTGAATCAAAACTGCGAGAAAACAATAGATGGGCTATGCTTTTTTTTTTTCATTTTTACCAAGTCAGTAATCATTATTTTTTTATAAAAATAAAGTTGCAAAATATACGAATATCTTCCAAGACCAACAAAATACTCCTTCGCTAGTATCAATGAAAAATATTGGTCCGCACAACACGAGTTCAAGCAATATCACCGAAAGTTAAGCGTACACATTGGGACCTGAGAAATGGTGATGGGCAGGACGAAGCTAGAGGAAACTCTGTTGGAGGTCCGCAGTGATTCTGACGTGTAAGTCGATCGTCAGACGTTGGTATACGGGCGAAAGGCTAATCGAACCGTCTAGTAACTGGTTCCCTACGAAGTTTCCCTCATGATAGCGGGTGCTCGAGGATTAATTAGTCTCATCAGGTAAAGCGAATAATCAGAGGGCTTGGGCCGAAACGACCTCAACCTATTGTTGCCAGTTATAGGGATACATATACAGTTAAATATAGTAGAAGTATTAGGAATTATAGCAATATTATTTTCGCTATTGCAGTTAGCGGCCACCCGAAGATGTTGTACATTCTACCTTGTGCTGCCATCTAAGCGTTGGAAAACACACTACATTGTATACACACCAAAGCATTACCGAGACACAAAACATAACATGTGTTGGAACATAACTCCCTTACTACTCTTCAGGAAGATCACAATGCATCTACCAAACCCACCAAAGAGTTTGATCTCCCAAGTATCACATGGTCTAGTTTGCAGAAATGCTTCTACAACTCATTAGATAGTTTGAGCAATTATTACAAGACATAAACATCTTACTAGTAAACATTATTCAAAAGCTTAAAAAGCAAGGATATCACTTCTTTTTCAGTCATTCATTTGTAATTAACCAACTGTCCTAACTACTAGTCAAACATGTAATTCCAGTCATAGTTATTAGGAGACTAGAGTTGAGACTTTCTCCAAATATCTGAGCAGTCAAACTACACCTCTACTGGCATTTCCTTATCTGACTCCAAATGGACCATCGGATTTGAGCTGCCGGAATCTTCCACATCATCTGTTGAGTCGACATTATAAAACTCAGTGCTATCATCAGAATCAACTTGCTCTTGGAGTAACCAGTCCAAAATAGGCTCAACTGTGACACAGAGCTTCAATTTGTCAATATTTTCAATGTTTTTGCTTGTCTTGCAAGTGTTCCAGCTCATAATTTACTTCAACGAGCTGTTAACACAAGAGATACGGACCATTTCATTCAGAACCAAATGCTGCAGGTATGTACCATCGCAATAACCATTCATCAGGCACAAACATTTTGTTTCATTACTATTTTGTCATACCACTGTCATATATCAGCTAGGTGGAGAACGATACATCAGATACACCAGAAGGTACGTTTCTCATCTGAATAACATTCGATTGTTGCTCAGTGCATGCCACCACAATACCCGAGGGAAGAGACGACATAAAAAAATTATAAAATAAGCGTAATCTCAGAATGATCACTGAAGCATGTAACCTTAGCCTGAAATGAAGAGTTAATTTAATTTATGACAACACACGTCCTGTTAAAAATTACATTAAGTAAAGGTAGATTATTGTAGAAAATGTTTTTAAAATATTCCTGAATATACCTGAAAAAATATCCACTTTTCTAGTTATGGATGTATAATATTTCGCAGTTTTCAACTGCCACAGAACAGCATCCAAGATGTTAGCATTGAAATGTGGATGGAATGTCTAGGTAATCAAATCAATATGGAGATGTTTATTTTTGAAAAAATGGAGGCCACAAGGAGATCCACAAAATTAATTATTCGAGCTTATTGTCCAAAATTCACGAATGATGTTTAAGATGGCATAGTTATACATCACATGTGCAAGATTACGCAAATGCTAACTTAAGAAAATACACAAAAATAACATCTGACTGACATTTCCTACAAAGAGTAGCAATGGACATTGTAATCAATTCTGACTTATTCTGAAGAAAAAACGCCTATTCCTTGCTAATTCATACAGACCTAACTCTGGTGGAGAACTTCTTTGCAAGATTTGTTGAACCAAAGGAATATCACAATTATCATAGAACTAACTTTACGATGCAGCTGAAAGCAGTGCTGTGAAAATATCTGGAAATTACAAAGAGTTTAACTTGTTTGTTGAGGCTTAACATTCAGGAAATTACAAGCCAAATTTATGAATGAGATCCAAAAAGCATTGAAAATGTACGTTTCTCTTGCATCGTTATTGATTATCACTCAATAGAATAACAGTTTATTGGTTGGTCTTCAGATAGGAAACAAGACCTTCCAACTACTTTACTGAAAACTAATAAAATATTTGGTTACAAGAAAAAATGGAGAACCAAACAGTACAAAAGAAAATATTACATACTAAGTATGGGATAAATGTTAATGTTTTCATGTAAGACCCCTTATTTTCTTTCAGTTGTTTTTTATTTAATTCTGAGAGTGAAGTCTCAGAATTGAAAAGTAACTCCATGAGAAGATATCTTTAGGTGTGGTGTACTACTGAAATAAACACACTCAGACTCCCACAGTACTGCTACTAATACTATGTAAGGAATAAATGGTCAGTAAGACTTTCATGTTCATTGATCTTATGAGAACAGCGGCATTTATCATTTTGTAAACTTTTTGAGAGGGTTCATATTTATTCTTATTTAGTCATAGAACTGCCAGAAGCGTTTCTTTTCTTTTCGAACCATTAACATGTGTAATTTATTCATATAATGCTCCTTTAATTCTCAGTCTTATTAATTGTAACTGATAAAATTACAAAACTATCAAACTACATCACTTGAAGACAAGTCAAAGTTAAAACTGAAAGCGAATCAATCATAGTTCAAGGTCAGTAAAATAGAAACAAACTGAAGAAATGAGAATTTTAAAAGAAAGTTATAAACAAATTACATATGCATACATAGAAAGGAAGGCGTTCATAATTGAAATACAATTAAAATTCATATAAAACCAAGTACAGAAGATTGGGATAGAAGCGTAGTAGAAAAAATAATTATTCGTTATGCAAAAACTAAATATAGTTATATCTATAAGAAGGATTTAAATATAAATGTTTAAATCGTATTGAGTTCCTGTAAGAATAGTAATACTAAAGGTAATGAGTAGAGCATAACTGTTTGGGGCATTTTACCCAATAGCTTTCCCTTATGCATATAACCCTCATGTCATAAAGATGATGGCTAAATTTTCAGTTCTTCTCGTGTGGTGAATGCTGCAAAAGTTTCTTGGGGACCCTGCGCACCTTAGGGATGGTTGGAGAGGTGGTGCCACTATATGATGTTCACTGTTCTTCACAATGGCGCACACCATAGGGATGGTTGGAGAAGTGGTGCCACTATATGACGTTCACTGTTCTTCACAATGGCTTGAGTGAAGTGATGTATGATGAACTTTGATGGTTCCATAGGAACTATCAGAAACGAACTTTACCATAAAGTATATTGGTAACATCTTGTGGGAGCTAAAGACGATTATATCAAAATGTAATTTATAAAATACTAGCTGAGGGTACCCGTTAAGGAAGCAAAAATTGTATAAAAGACACTGTTAGATAATGTTCCCCCTTTCCTTCTTTCTTTTGTTATTAATTAAGTGCCCAATGACCTCATTAGCTGCTCATTGCATATCCTGCTTTATTATAGGTAATAATTGACTCATTTAACTGATTAAATACTTGTGTCTTTAAATTCAAAGCCAAAAGTCTTTAAAAAAACGGAAGTACACCCTATTCCAGGGTCTTTTTTTATTCACCTTCTCGGGTAACAATCCTAAAACAACTGAAACCATTTACATCGTCGGACAATTTCTAGTTACCACCAAAAAAATAAAGGTAATCGAGCAAACCATCTCTAGGTGGACACAAGCCAAAAGTCTATAAATAAAATGGAAATGTGCCCTAATTCAGGGGCATTTTTATTCCCCTTCGCGGGCAAAAATCCCAAAATAAAATAACCGATGTACACTATTGGACCGTTTCCAGTTACCACAATTTTAGTATGGATGATGAATGCGAACACATGTATATGCATAATAGATTGCCTTTATACTCAGTTTACGTGTTTAATGAATGTTTGCTAACTTTAAAAAAAAAAGTTTATTGCAAAATTTCGTTAAAAGCGCAATACAACATCTTTCTAAAAATTGCAACTGAATTTTTGAAGTAGCTTATTTAGTGACTTGAATGTCGAAACAATAGTTGTATTTTCTCTCACATGCGCCCCCCCCCCCAGTGGCACAGCGGTATTTCTGTAAACTTACAATGCTAGTAACCGGGTTTCGATTCCATGGTGGGCAGAGCACAGATAGCCCATTGTGTAGCTTTGTGCTTAATTCCAAACAAACAAAGAAACTCACATGCGAGTATGGTGCCCCTAGTAGCCCAATGGAAAGCTTGAGGGCTCATAACGCTAAAAATAGAGTTTCGGTACCTGCGGTGAAAAGAACATAGATTGTTAGTCTTGTTGTTTTCTTCTTACTATGATATTTGGTGTATGGAATATATTTTAACAATATAAATACTCGAAACAAACCAAAATTCTTGAGTATTAGTAATCGAATTTCCTCGATAGAAAATTTGATTAAATAATAATAAGGGAAATTCTTATATAATATATAAGTATTTGTAATATAATATATATATATACTTATATGATATATAGTATCAGTAAAAAAAAGGATGATAATACTAATAACGTTGAACGGTTTCTGCTTAAATACAACTACCTCGCCATAATATCCTTTACATTAATTACATTTTACTTTATTTTAACAACGTTTAGTTATAAATATAGGAAAATAATTTTTGTTTTCACTTAAGACATGAATGACCATTGCAAAAAGAAAACTTTTTCGTTTGTTTGCCGGAATTGAAAACTAGAAAACTTCAAAGTGATATTATTCATAGATGTTGTGTTGCTGTTGTTATAATATCTGCACTCGTTTTGGTAAGTTTGATACCTAACATTACAGCCTGTTAGACATAATAAATATATAAAACGTATTATATCATTTCAGGCACTAAATACAGCATAAGACTAATAATGGTTGGAGACAGCTTGAATGGGTAATGAAGAAAAATTTTCATATAAGTTTAACATAACAGCAAATGTACAACGTTTCGACAAGGTTGTCATGATCATTCAAGCCGTCTCCAACCATTATTAGTCTGAAAGCGGGTTCCTTGTCATCGAATAAGCATAAGACTAAGCTTATAGTATATATCACTAGATGGCACTGCAAAACATGCTGCATATATGTTGATGAGTTTGCTGTGTACGTCAAACTTCTTACTGTTATGAATATTTTAATATTTGAAAAATATTTTTCAATATTTAGATCATAGTAAAGTATCTTTTACATTCAAGTCCAACATATAAATATACTTGTATAATAACTGTAGGGATTGTAGTTTAAAAGCCCAATCACCCAAAAACTTTTATAGGCAAAAATGAGTCAAACTTTTTTTTTTCTTCTAGATACCTTACTGCAGAGCATAAACATAAATAGGATATTGAAATTATTACAGCAGGTGGTTGCTTTTCCTGTACTCTTCGTAGATCCCAGTGCAAGACTTAAAGTATTATTTGTTTCGCTCCATTTCTCGAAGTAGAATGGTTTTAAGATGTACTGCTCTAGCTAGAATTCGACAAAACATGTATAACACGTGTTAGGTAATGAAAATAACAGCCTGTAGTGATTCACAAAAATTAGCAGAAGATTACAGTGACAAATGTGACTTTAAAATTTATCACATAATTGCTTGATCTCATTGAGGACTGGTGATCATGGTTGTCAAGAAAGATGCCTTTTGAACCACTTTTGAAGAAGGTGAGTAGAATGGTTCATTACAATATCATAATATGAAATTCTTTATGGACCAAAAAAGTAGAAATGTATCATTACTAGGTTGACTTGGTGGGCAATAACATTGAGTATACTCTAGATTTCTGTAAAAAGAATTAAAGAAACCAATCCCTCCACAAGAATTTTTCCAAACCATTAAAATACCTCCAGTAGTTTGCAAGGGTGGAACAATGCCACCAGGGTCAAATATCACACGTGGTTTTCTCCATATTTTTACTCTACCATCATCACAGAAAAGGGTAAAATGTAGCTTATCAGACTACGTCATATTCATCCATCATTCGCAACTTGTGGAGCCATAGTACCCTGTTAATATCTGAAACACATTATTCTGTCTATTATATTTTACAAGCCTGTTCGATTATCTTTGTATTTGGTTTATCACCAATAACTAATAGTCACAGTCAGTTCCAAATGACGAACACATTTAATTTTGATTGGCATTTGCATTTGATATTGATTCTTCTGCTAGACAGACATCCATTACCATGCGCCTTTGAAAATCAAAGAGAAAACCTTGCTGTGATTGGTGGTCTTTCAGTTTCATGGCTTGATTTACATATGAGGAATAGTGCTTATGAAAATGTTATTGGATATTATAAAACAATGTAACAAAATTTTCAACATGACAAATTAAAAAGAATGTTTGTGTTTGTTTCAATCTATCTTATAATAGCTTAGATTTAAGTAAACTTGATTATTACAGATAACAGGTTTAAGCTTTCGAAGCCTGACTTTCGACTTATAATTTGGTACATTTTTAGTTATTCGTTCTTGCTACAGTTATACACTTGTGGAATGATATGCATGATGATATATTATGTAATGGCATTTTCGCTCAAAATATTTGAACATTTTATTGGCCAGATGTAGCATATAATGCATACTTAGTGTTTCCTGTATTTATTCTTTTCAGTTCAGTAAAGTTCAGAATTTTCAGACTGTTTCGCGTGTACACGTTTCTGTCCGAATGTGTATTCAGATTTAATCGTAACTTGATCGTGAAATATGACTACATTACATTTGCCCTTGTCACTTATTATTCTAGGTTATTCTTTGGTATCACATTCACTTTCTCGTGGGAAAGATTACTAAGTAAAGAAGGCAAGTGACCTTTTCCATTGGTGCGTCAGTTGATCTTTTGAGGATGTGCCCTTCTAATGGAATGACCAACATTAACGAGGTTAGCACCTACCCACTAAGGAGGATGGCACTGTAGAAGTTTGGTATATAGTTCTGGCTCTCACAGCCTGGGAAAAGATATAGATCTGGAGCCAAAGTCATATCTCCATTGAAGCACCGTCCATCTTTTATGGTACATCGTCCATCTTTTATCACTGTGACTGAATTTTGTCATAAGTAAAGATTACTTTTCACAATTGAGGAAAAATAAGACAATTGTACGTTTCACAAATACATCATTTATTACGATCATGATCGTAATAAACGATGTCTTTGTGAAACGTATAACTGTCTTGTTTTTCTAAATTCTGTAATTATGGAGTTTCATTAAATACCGACGGTTTCAAATATCGATTACTTTCACTTTGTTTACACTTTTTCACAGGTAAATGGTTTGTTTG
>NW_013667260.1:0-10910 GCF_000517525.1 Limulus polyphemus | reverse complement strand
CTGAAAGGGCGAGCATGTTTGGTGGGCCGGGGAGTCGAATCCGCGACCCTCAAATTGCGAGTCGAATTCAATATAAAGTGACTCAAATGACAAGATGACGTGTGGATTAAAAGGCTTTTTTAAAAAGATTACCTATTATAAACTAAAAAAATAAGTGAACAAGAAATTAAAGACAATTTTCCCCTAAAGATCATCACTAAGAAAACCTAGACTATACTCTCTTTAACCTTAAGAAAACATAACCTAAAGAAAAAAAAAGTTATCCATAAGAAGTTTCAAACCTGCTCCCCAGTGGTATGTCTGCGAACTTATACTACTAGAAATCGGGTTTCGATAACCGTTGTGGGAAGAGCACAGATAGCCCTTTGTGCAGCTTTTTACTTAATAAATAATAAACAAACCTTTAATATTCATTACTAAATGTCATCAGGTAAGGTGTTTAGCATCCTAAGACTTGTTGTCTTATAAATGATTGCAAAAAGTTATAGTTATATTGCTTATTTCGTGTTATCTAATAAATATCAACTGCAGAGATATCAAGGCACGCCATCTCAGCAGGAGAGGGTTTGGGGATTGTCTCTAACTGAGTAATGAGTAATTATTAACACTTTAAGAACACGATTTTGGAACAAAGCTTACAGCGCCACAACCTAATATTTTGAACCTCACTTTTTTTAGTCATCCACTAGACTACTTTTGTGATTGGTCTGTTCTAATTATGGTGTGGGAGGTGATTACTTTCCCGTGATGATTAAGAGTGAGAATAAATGGTAGACGGGTGTTTTAGGTGTATTTATTCTTTTGAGCACATGAAAACACTAGACTTCAAAAAACTTGCTATACTCTAGAATAAAAAACCTGAAGCTCGATGTAAGCGATAATTCACTGAACCAAAAGGTCTAAGGTACGAGCCAAAGATATACTACTGAATGCACTTCACACTTGCAGTTATGGGCCTGTTATGAAAGTGACAGGCACTCCCGCTATTCAGTTAAAAATAACCATGTAGGTGTTAACTGAAGGTTCACTTTCCTTATGGTCGTTAGTTCTAAATTAGGGATGTTTGCGCCTAAACCTTGGAGTCAATGAGCTGCACCGTTTAGAACATGCGTTATTAAGGTTGAAAATTCTAAACGTCATGCCAACTCACTCAACTTGTTGAACACTATGGTCTCTGCCTCTGATGCTAGTAATAACTGAAGGGAAACCAAACTCGGCCAAAATGAGGCTTAGGTTTCATGGTGGAGCACAGATTAGTAATAATAAAAAGGAAAATACTTGTTAAGCCTAGAATTTATAAAAAGATAAAGAAAAGTATAATTTCGGATATGGTAAAAGCTTTTTTCTCTCTTTCTCCTAGGGGAATGAGAATGAGGATTCTTCCTTACAAAAAGGGAAACCGGAGAAAGGAGAGACGGAGCAACTGATGACTTATAACAACGCCTTGCTGTGTTGAAATTTCATCGCGCATTCTCTTTGACTAAAACATGATATGAATCGATATCTTCTGGACGCTTTAATTTATAATAGAAAACAGGCTGTCTTTGTTTCCATTCTTACACTATCCTATATCCTTTCTCCCTACAGGCTATCTCTGTTTCCATTCTTACACTACCCTATATCCTTTCTCCCTACAGGCTGTCTTTATTTCCATTCTTACACCTATCCTATATCCTTTCTCCCTACAGGCTGTCTTTATTTCCATTCTTACACTATCCTATATCCTTTCTCCCTACAGGCTGTCTTTATTTTCATTCTTACACTATCCTATATCATTTCTCCCTACAGGCTGTCTTTATTTCCATTCTTACACTATCCTATATCCTTTCTCCCTACAGGCTGTCTTTATTTCCATTCTTACACTATCCTATATCCTTTCTCCCTACAGGCTGTCTTTATTTCCATTCTTACACTATCCTATATCCTTTCTCCCTTGTAATTTTAAACTCTTAAAATTATGCAAAAGTATATTTATTGGTTTTAAATATATTTAAATATATTAGAGCATGAGTCATCGGTGTATAGACAGAAAGAGTGATAATTTTAGCTCTACATTATGTAATATAATGCTTTATGGCCTAGACTTTGATATTAGTGAAATTTATCATTTGGGCTGATTTGCTGCAAAATTTTCTCATTGAAAAGACAAAAACTTGAAGTGTTAATTTCAGATCCTGTAAAAAGTATTGGATAAGATACAATAATGAATGAATACCTGGGAATTTGAGTACTAGTGACCAAATGTGCTAAAAAATTGAGTAATCTAAGGGATGTGGGTGGTTTACCTTTGGGTGGGTGCAGTTCTCTTCTGTTATACGCATCAGCAAATGAACTTTGTATCGTTCTTATAATCAAACACATAGGACAGTGAACTAGCTAAATTAAACGCATTCAGTTTGTGGTTTTCTGGTTGATTATTGACGATTGCCATTCTTCCTATGCTGTTATTTTGCAAGAAGAAGATCACGTAAATCTCCTGGATTTATGCTGTAAATTTCTCTTGCTTTTTTTATGGGTTCAGTATATTTCAGAGAAATAAGTACTCTATGATTCACAATCACAAGAGTCACTACCAGTAATTTCACTTCATCGTTTTTTTGATGCAACAATATAGAGAGAACTACTGCCGCTATTTTTGTTTAACATCTGAAAGAAGGCTATTTGATATTGAGGATAAACATGTGGCTGAACATGTGGAGATGTATCTTAGCCATTGATTGGTTTCTTGGAATAAATTCAGAGAGCCATAGCCAAAAAACTATCTTTACAGATTCTTTTAGCAACATCCTAGAGGTGATTTATGGAACGGGAGTGGAGAAACTTGTTCTTTGGAAATTTGTATAATTTGATTATCCATTTCTGTCATGGCGTCAAGATTTTCTTGACCTAGGTTTCAAAGTAATAAGAGGTAGTGGAATAATCACTTCTTTTTCCAAAACAGCCAGTATGAATCAGACAATATATGCCTTTTGTTCTGTTTCAGTAGCTCGATACAAAAAAGGTTAATTAAGAGAATTTTCACAGAGTGGAACTGGTACTTGAGGTGACCTGTATCTGCACTTTTTTAAACAAGTTGATATATTTTTCTGTAGTACGTATTTAGTATTTTCAACTTTAGAAGACCCCTAGGTAGTGCATAGGTTGAGCGACCTGGTCAGAACCTATAGGTTTCAGATATAACCATCCCTAATTTGAATTGCTGACCAGAGAGTATACAATCTATCAGCAACATTGGTCACCTAATAGTGGCTACTCTAAACCAAATAACAGTATTGATTCTCAGAAATATAATGCCCCACATTTGAAAATGTGGAACATATCCAACACAAATATTGCGTCTCAAAGCTAGGACTTTATGCTATGTAACCCAGGCCCTTCTGTAACAAGAATAATAAAACTGTACAAAGTAATCTGAGAGAGGTTTCACCCAAATCATATACAAAGTTGAAATAACCTTATAGTTCTTAAAATTAAGTGAATCGATAGCTCTTTGCATTCTCCTCACTACTGCTAAGCACTCAATAAGAGTGTTTAGGGTTTTATTAATATTTATAACCTAAATTTTAACTCCTCATACTCCACAACACCAATATTACTCTCATACAGGAAGTAAATCTTTTTTACGTTTTTGTATCAGAAATGCATAATGTTGCAGTTCTCAATTTCAAACTCATCTTTCACAGTTTGGTTCATTTACCAATACTCTCATGATCCTCAATAAAAGAAGAATTCTTAAGAAAATTCTCTCCCAGCAATTTAATGTTATCAACAAATTTAGATATTACAGTCCAAGAAGTATTAAAAAATATTAGATAAGAGGGACATTGCAAACATCCCTACCTCAAAACATCAGTCCTACGTTTTAGGTATGCCATGTTTTGCCCCTTTGCAGTATTGTTTTCATTATTACGAGACATTGTTGAGTAAGATATAATCTAGATTGAGAGTGATTCATTCACAGAGTGCTTTCATTGAAGTTTGGTGATTGATATAATATTTCAGTTTGGATAGAGGATGGTATCATACAATTTAGTTGTTTATCGTATGTATTCTTTCATTTTATAAATTAATTTTTGTTACTTTTATCATTTTGTATTCCTTACTAATGTAGATACATAGGCTAAGATTAGTTACTTTCAATGAAAAACTAATTCTTACTTTCTTATCTTCTGCCACTAACAGGGCAACTAGACTTTCTAGAGTTTCCCACAAGTTCTGAGTAACCCCCAAAACTGGGAGTTAATACTCTATTTGTTGTTTACTAGGCCTCTCTTCAGACTCTTATGGTCGAGTTAGGCTTAGATTAATGTTTGATATGCTGTGGAAGTTGATGGTACAGAATCAAGTAATCTTCATGACTATTGTTCACCTTCTGCTGTTATGTTCACTGCAATACACAAAACGTCTTCTAGCAAAGCTTCAAGGCCCAATTCTAAATGAATTAAAAGGTTGTCCTTTGAATAATATCCAATGACCTTTCAAGGATTTCCTCCTTTCCATGATAGAAATGATTTGTACATAGTAGGTAATTCAGTTATACTGCTCCACTCTACTCAACTGATCTTGACTAGTAGTTTAAAGTGAATAATTCCTATACCTGAAATTCAAGAAATCCAAAAACTTGATTATGAGGTAGAAATGGTGGAAATCAAGTCCTTTACTTCCGCCCAGATTTTGCTCCAAGTGACTCAACCAGATGAATGATCTGTTACTGCCCAGTTTACAAGTGTCAATAGAGAATACCGAGAAGTTGGTTCTGGAGTATCAGCAGAAGTATGTACAGCAGAGTTACATAAAAACTTTGCTGTTAAAAGATCCTAGCTGTATGAAGATTGTCTTGGTGGGAAAGAGAAGGACCACTAAACATATGGAGTATTGTAGTCACTTTTGAGGGAAACTTTTACCCACAGTAGTAACTTGAGACCTTACATTAGTAATCCAGTAGAATGTCTTCACTGCTATCATTTTGAACATTTTGATGTTCACTGGCATAGGTAGACTCAATGTCCTAAATGTGGTTATTTGCATAAGGCATTGGATTATGACAAGGATTTACTTAAGTGTATTAATTGTAGTGGATCACCTTTTCATATATGTTTACAAGATAAAATGTAAAAGGTAGAACAAGTTTTGTCTTCTAAAGAGTTTATTTTCTTTTCAACAATCTTCAATCAGAGCAGCATGAGATAACTAAACATTCTTATAACGCTTTCTGTGTGGCCCCTTTGATGCAGGCACTAGTCCAAACAAACCTTATATTTCAGTAACTAATCAGGTTAGAACAGTTCATTGTTCTAAACGTTAATGTATTTAAGCTATTGTTGTTTCTTTCCAACTAGATATCATTTCTTTAGTAGCAGAAGTTCTAAATTGCTGTTACCATGTCTAAACTAAATCATTACAAGAGGAGTTTTAAAATATCTTGTCAGGAGACCATTTAACTATATGCGATTCATAATACTTTTTTTTTTTTTTGTCTCTCCTGATCTTTCTCGTGGTGAGCTCTCATTGTGAGAATTGGCTAACATATAAACTTCATATTACTCTTCTAGGCTATTCTGTTTATCGTTTTGATCATTCCCAATGTGATTATAGTGATCTTAGCATTTTTTGTTCGGCAAAATACTAGGTACTGCCCAGCTAGCACTTCAAATATTTTTCTCCTTAAATGTTTACAAGCTACTATTGTGGTGGATTTTCTTTGCATTTCTCTTGTTTCTGTTATCTATAATTATAATAAGCTATTCAGATTATTCAAGACATTAAGTCCTATATTCATATATTAATGATGTCTTTACCCTTGGACTAGGCTCTAAAATTGACAACATAACCCTTTAGGTCTAATTCTCATCTGTTCTTCCTAACTCATTTAGAAGTGATAATTTTCCTTTAAAAACAATTTTATTTTTATCCACGAATTCTGATTATCACTTTCTCTTCCAGAAATTCTTGAAAATACATTATAGAGAAATACATTCTTGCCTCAAATTTCTGACCCCAAAATATTTCAAACACTGTCCATTATGGTTCTAATCATATTGATACTAATTTTAACTACGGCTCTTTTCTACATGCTTGTAACAAAAAGCTTCACTGACATGTACCTTGGTGGAATGCTTACACTTACTAATTTAGCAGCTCTCTGATGTAGATTGTATCATTCGTTATGTAGAAGATGTTCTGAAACACTATAGGTACATTAAAAATTACACAAGAAGCATATCATTGACCACATACGAACATGCTAGAGTCAATTTCTTCTTATTTGAATAATCCTTCTGCTTCACTCTTTAGAAAGCATTTTGTGAAGTTTTATGATGTTTACCCAATTACTGACAATGCAAGTTCTTTATAGGAAGACCAAGTTTTTACCATTCACATTTTAAGAAGCAATTTAACTTAATAATTTGTCTCCTCGGCTGAGTATCACTTACTGTATGTTGTTACAATTTGGTGCTAAGACTAGGGTATTTCTTTTGAATTTGTTTAATGCGTATTTAGCTCCTGGTACTTAACCAAGTGACTAGAAACATGTGAGTGAAATACCAGTTTTAAAGCCTGGAAGACGTGTTTTACTCTTGGAATCTTATTGTCGAATTACGTCACTTTCTTACCATGGAACATGTAGTAATAATAGCTTCTCCCAATATATTGAACCCTTTGGGGCTGTGGATGTCTTATTTGATTAGAGTAGCCTCAGAGTTGGCGTAGGTGGTGTTGACCAGTTGCCTTCCCTTTAGCATATTGCTTCAAAATGAAGAATGGCTAGCGTAGATAGCCCTTGAGTAGTTTTACATCGAAATTCAACCAAGAACAACAACTCCAAGTGAGATACTACTGAACGTTCTTTTTCTCTAACGTTTACTGATATTTTTTGCTGCTCTCTTTCAAGCCTCTTTTTCTCTCCTCATCTCGCTTATAAATTTTATTTTAGTGTACTTACCTCTTCTTTAAACTCTTTGCATTAGTACTGTCAACCTTAGTTTTGTATAACTTCCTAGAAATGTAACTATTTTATAGTATTGTGTTGGTTAAATTTCACAGTTCAAGACTACTTGAGAACTTGTATATGGATGGTTCGTATGACCCATCTAGTGGGCAAGCTGCTTGTTATTTATATGTCAAGAACTTCTTCCGGATCACACCAGTAATTTACTGCTGAACATGGGGCATTCTGTTATCATTGTCTTACTTATTTAATACTTTTATATTATATCATTAAAACACATGGACATTGTAATCATTCTAGTTTGCTGTGCGAATGTATTGTTTTCTATCACTATTTGAAGATGGAAGAATTATTAGTGTCAGGATACTTGGTCATGTTGGTATCCCTGGGAGTAAATGGGTCTGGCAATGCTACCACTGTCTTTTCATTAAGTAGCTACTACTTTTCACACCTGTTCCATAAAAAAGACCTTGTCCTGTGGTAAATTGATATGATCTATTTCCTTCCTTACCCCTTAACTGTGGTTATGATACAATTGCAACTTTGTTCTTGTTCCTTTAATTATAAGCTACATAAAATTGGTTAGATGGCCTCTAGTGGCAGCTTGTGACCTTCTTGACAGGTGAGGCATAAGCTGTACATGAAATCAACGTGTGTTATATCTTGCAGCTTCTCGACCGTTTTTCACTTCCTCATCAGATAATAACAATACATGTTTATGTGTTCCGTAAATGTGGTGTACTCTAGTATTTTGTTAAAGTTACTTTCACTAACAGCATTGGGTAGAATGTTTAATATAGTTGTGTTATCATTTGTAACTTTTTATTATAATATTTTTATTGTAGACGTTAATTTGCATTTTTGCTTAGAATGTGGATTTAGGACTAGCCTAAATCTCCTAAGTTGGGTGAACCTTGTGAAATAATATTGGTTTACAGCCTAAAGTGTCGTTAACAGCAAGGATACCCAGCTGATGAAACAATATTCTTAATTAGCTGTACTCATTACCGGATGGAGTGTTAATTTGATGAAAGTTAGTAATATTAATTAAGCTCTCCTATTGGCATGGCAATGGGCTGTTCTGGCACTAGTCTCAGATGACGAGTCGCCACTGCAATGTACGATTGACCTGCGCTCTGTCCACTGAGAGGACTCGAACCCCGAATTTTAGCGTTGTAAGTCTGTAAACTTACCGATGATCCACTGGGAAACATTCTCAAGGACTTGTAAACACCAAAACACACGAAAAGAATAGATATTCTAACAATTAAACCACAAAGTGACCACATCACGGTCTAATGAATTATGATATATTGACTGGCGACAACTCAGCTGGTATTAGTAAAATATATATGCACCAATAATATATAATATTTCTGCATTTACTACGCCCTTAAGCAGGATATTTATGTTCTCATACATTACTCTACTGATTATAAATTATTTATCTATTCTGTTACAATTATTTTAAGTTTCTAATTGTATTCTTTTGTAACATCTCAATATTTTTAACTTTATATATTACTATACATGTAATTTGCCAACACTATCCAAAGACGTGTTGTACATTTTCAAAAAGGGCTATCAAGTTTTTCGAAGTGAATTTCTCGCGTTTGATGAGGCCTTGAGGCAGACACATTAAGATCCAACTGTTAGTATGTGGGTACGAAAAAAAAACTTCTTATTTGATCAACATTTATAAATATACATTTGTACATTGATGTAAATAAACATTGAAATATTGAAGAAAAATTCTGTATCGAAAGTAAAATATTTGATTCCTATATGCACAGAAGCTTAATTGATCTCTACTATAGAGTTACGATAGGCTGAACCATAAATGGCATAGAGACAGCATCTAAATATGTAACTGCATACATTAGTATTTATTCTCTTAAGAGAAGGACACCCGATAAGAGGGAGAGATCTAGGGGTGTTGAGGGTTAATATAATAGGGTACTGAGCATGCGTGGTTTTCGTCATATACAGGACACCTGGTTAACAGACTATCATATAATTTATTAGTGAAAGTGTTCCTTTGAATACCTTGAAACATGCATACAATTCCTCAGGCTGCTCAGTTGCCTCTTGACATCTTGACCTCTTCTTTATCCATGTAGATCTCAGTTCCCTCTGATGTTCAGATGTGAAACCTGAGCTGGCCAAGCAGGAGTTCTTGTGTTCCAGCTGCCTGGTTTACGGTCTCACTTACAAGAAACATCAAGAAAGCTATTTTAGTAAAATGTCAGCAGCATGAGAGAATGGAATCTTTAAAATGCCCTATTATTGAAACAGATCGAAATACTCGACATATTGAGGGATGTGGTACGTACAGATCAAAGTAAAAATACAACAGCACAAGGGACGAAACTGTGTTTACCAGCGACGAGAAGTGAATATAATTGTCAAACTTTCAATATTTTACCTACTTTTATTTAAAATAAAGCTTTCTTCATCCAAGTGATTTATTTACATAATGACCTTTCATTACATTTGTATTATTGTACAAATGTTATATTAGCTCTGATTGCGAAGGCCTCTTCGGCTTTGTTGAGATACACGGGCTACAGGAAACGTATATATAGATTTTATATATACATATAAAGATAATAATGATAATAAGGGCTGTCAGAACAATGGGATGTTTCTTTTTTATTGACGATATTTAATAGAACCCTAACATGGCAATTTTAATAAAGACACTTATAATGCTAAAATATTTATAGGGGCCTTCCCGGAGACTTGAACAAGGTTACACTAATCTGCTTTCGTAGCTTTGATAAATAGATACAGTATTCTCTTTGCTCTTTTTCATGATATTCAGACACTCCTCTGACGGTTTCAAGCTTTTTTAAACAATTACATCAAAATTCTACTTATGGCCTATGGTAACAGTTTGTATATCCAGTCTCCTTACTCTTAGCTATCCTCCATGGCTTCTAACTACGCAGTTTAAAAGTACTAACCTTTTTGTTGTAATTCAGTTTAGGTGTGGTTACTTGCAATTGCAAATGATGCTTAAAATACCGGAAATTGTAACAGTTGTAGAATTGTTGACAAAAAAATAAATGAAGAACAAGAAGATTAAAGAGTCCAACAGATCTCTAGGATTACCGAGACCAATGAATACTGTTACGACAGCGGAAGTCACGTGACGCTAATAACACGTCATGAGCTTCTAGAAAATTCCTGTCCCTTCGTGAAGCCTAGAGTGTTTACTAGATGTACGGTATTCTTGTATATAAGACCGCCAAGAAGTGACGGCAACAATGTAATGCAGTTGAATCGCAGACAGAGATAGAGACGGACAGTTGGGTCAAGCGCGTGTGTCGTTCGTTGTAAATTATAGCGTTTCTTTAAATTATAGCATGACCATTGAAATTAAGTGTATTTCAAAGTTGTATTGAGAAAGAATAAACTAGTTTTATTTAAGAAAGGACTTGTGTCGCTAAAGTTTCATCGGAAATAAATTGTACGGGAAATTAACTAACGACCAGAGACGTAACAAATTGGTGTCAGAGAGTAGGACAAAAAAAAAGAAGATGGAAACGAGAAGTGGCAAATCAAACTACAGCTTAGCAGATTTGATGGCAGCAATACAAGGTCTCTGGCAATATCGTGTGATGTCAGCAATAGGGGTGATCCAGTACGAAGTAAGCCACAGGAATTCAATGGTAAGGCACCGTGGGAAGCAAGAAGAACGAGAAAAGAAACAAGAAGAGAGATTACAGCAGTTGTTGGAGGAAAAGAAAAGAAACAAGAAGAGAAATTAGAGCAGTTGTTGGAGGAAAAAGAAAAGAAACAAGAAGAGAGATTACAGCAGATGTTGGAGGAAAAAGAAAAGAAACAAGAAGAACAAGAAAAGAAACAAGAAGAGAGATTACAGCAGTTGTTGGAGGAAAAGGAAAAGAAACAAGAAGAACGAGAAAAGAAACAAGAAGAGAGATTACAGCAGTTGTTG
>NW_013667259.1:257290-261260 GCF_000517525.1 Limulus polyphemus | reverse complement strand
ATATATAAGCGGAGACGGTAATGTAATGTGTGTGTAGACAGTGAGGAATTGATCCGCAGTCAGAAGTATTATTGAGCACGTTCGTTGTTATAGCGTTTGTTTAGCGCGATTGTTGAAGTTGAGTGTATCGTAAAGTTGTATTCGGAAAGAATAAACCAGTTTTATTAAGTAAAGACTTGTGTCGTTAAAGTTTCGTCGGAACGAAGTTACGGAAAGTTAATTAACAAACGGAGACGTAACAATATTAATTAAATTATAAATATATCAATTCATGTGAATATGACTGAAAAATTTCATTTTTTCTGAAAAGGTGGTGTCTATTTACTTGTGACCACGCTGTGTATATAAGGATTACTTAGTAAAACCTTAGTATCAGACTACAAGAAGATGAAAAGAATATCCAGCTTTACAAAGCTTACTTCACATGATCTTAAAACATGACTAGAAAATAGATGAAAAGAACTGCAGATATATAATGTCTACTTAATATAGCCCTAAAATCGAATTACAAAAAAATGAAATGAGCTCCAAATGTTCATTATCTATTTAAAAGGTTAACCTCAAGCGGGTAAAAAGAACCTTAGCTCTTCAAAACTTGCTTAAAACCAGTATGTACAGGAAAATGAAATGGGCTCATGATTTACAAGGGCTGCAATATATAAAATAAAAACTAGCCTATAAGAAAGTGAAAAGAATCTCCAGTTGTACAAGATTTACTTAGTATAAACGTAAAACTCGGCTGCAAGAATATGGAACTTCAGCTCTAAAAGGCATATTTAGTACAGTCTTAAAGTCATACTACAAGAAAATGAAAGCAAAATCCAGATTTACAAAACTAACTTATTATAATCTCCAAACCGCAGGACAAGAACACGAAAAAGACTTTCCCACTCAAAAAGGCTAAGTTACTATAAATATAAAAGTGGATTACAAAAAATTAAAATACCTTCAGTTCAGTAAGGGTTATTTAGTATGATATAAAATTGGACTACAAGAAAATAATAAGAACTTCAGTTTTATAGGATTTACTTGGACAAATTTTAAGACCTGGACAGAAAAAAATTAACTCGATATCTACATTATGTATGTAAAAAGTTAATCTAAAGCAAATAACAAATTTTGACTATGACTCTCTTAAGGTAGCCAAATGCCTCGTCATCTAATTAGTGACGTGCATGGAGGATTAACGAGATTCCCACTGTCTCTATCTACTATGTAGCGAAACCACAGCCAAGGGAACGGGCTTGGAGAAATATTAAGGAAAAGTGAGATACGGACCAGGACATAGCTGGGACGGACTATACGGAACAAAAGACGCCGCTGAAGATGTGTCAACTGGAAAAGCCTCTGTCGAAGAAGAAACTCTACTCGGTTTTGAAAAGAGAAACAGTGAAGCCCTTCATGAAGAAAACACTTCACCTACAGTCTATTGGGATGTAGAAAAGTACAACTGGACACTGGGACAGGAATTGGTAGTTTTGACAGTTTTGTAGTAGCCGCCAAGATGACTGGGATGTCTTACTCCCTCCACTGTTGATGGCCTATAGAACAGCAGAGCATGAAGCCACTGGATACACTCCTAACAAAGCTGATGTTGGTCGGGAACTTCGGTTGCCAGTGGATTGTTAACAGGACGCCAACTTATGAGGAGTTGCCTGAAAATGTGTCAGAGTTCGTGAAAGTGTTATCTGAAAGGATGGATGATATTCACCATCAAGTGCGTTCAAACTTGAAAACGTCTGCTGATTCCATGAAGCTATGTTATGATAAGAGATCTACTGAAGTCAGCTTTGTACCAGGAGACAAGGTGTGGTTGTATAATCCCAGGAAGACCAAAGGGAAGTCTCCTAAGTTGTATTCCTTGTGGGAAGGCCCATATGACATAGTGGATCGTCTCTCAGACGTGACTTTCCAAATAAAATGTGGTCGTGCATGCTAACAGGCTTTGTCATTATCATGGTCCAAGACCTTTCTGTTGGAACAAAGGTAACCATGGAACAAATGACACTGCTGAAGACGTGTCACCTGAAAAAGACACTGTCGAAGAAGAAACTCTACCCAGTTTTGAGAAGAGAAACAGTGAAGCTCTTAATGAAGTTACTACCACTGATGTGACTGTTACCCATAATAGGGCATTACCTGAAGGAGCAAATGAACCCCACGTGAAGGAGACCAGTACGGAAGAAGATACGTTTGTATCACTTAGTATTGCCCTTTCCCCTCCAATCTACATTGTTGCAACGCAAATGGACACAAATCCTAAAGCCCAATATCCGATAGCCTTCTGTTGTTCACAGGCTTAACTGTTCTGTGATTAATCCAAGAGATATGACACGAGACATGAATGCTGGACCTGCATACTAACTACTAGGTCATTCTCAGCCCTAAGCTGACAGAGTTGTTAGAGTCTTGGAAACTTGACCATAAACAAGTGGCAGTTAAGTGTTACATATCTAAAGTTGTGAATCTATTAGAGAAGCAGCTATCAACCTCTTTATGTCACGTCTGCTTAGTCAGACCTTTGAGCCAACGGTGCACCCCTGACATATATAATGTGTTTAAAAAAACGTAAGTGGTTTATATTGTTACGTATCTGCTTGTTTGTTAATTTCCAGTATAAAGTCTTTCCAAGGAACTTCAGCGATACAAGTCCTTTCTTAATTAAAACTAGTTTATTCTTTCTTGATACAACGTTTTTTAGTGCACAGAATTTCCACAGTCACTTTAAACTTAACAACTTTTATAACACACGCTATAAATCACAGTGATTCACACACTTTATTTATGGTGCCTACTGTTTGCTTGACTCAATTATCTATCTCTTCAATCTATCTGCATATCTCTCTATCGCTGGCTTTATTTGCCGGGCTTATATACTAAAAAAGAGGGCGCCTGGCAAACACTCGGACATTCGCGAGGTTCCTCGATATGTCATGATTCTTCTAGAAACTCCAGTGCACATGCTCCCAGCATCGCGTGACTTCCGCTGTCGTAACAATATTGATAAAAGGATAAATGAAAAGAAACAATTCTAGGGTAGGTCAACAATACGTGGACATTGAGTTAAAGTTGTTACAGACTGAGGAAACATAGCATTATAGGGAGGAAACAACAATGCCAGTCCTCTCAAGTCATAGGCACCACCAACATGACTGATGGTTAGTTCCACTACAAAACAATAAGTGTTGTATCCTTGGAGTACCGAAAATAATCACTTTGTACTTCTATACAGTGTGCACTAGGTTATAGCACTCTTTCCTAAGAGTGATGTCCTTGTTGATTGACCCATTTCTGTGAGCAACTTAGTTTCTCGCTCTCTTCACTGACCCTTGAGGGGTCCTGAGTGTTTGGTATAATTTTGAAGGAATTTTTATTTTGAAATTGTAGAACAAATAGAACTAGTTATTTACAAAATATAAATTGGCTTTTTAGTGTTATCTTAACTTATTGGTCACTTTCTCCCACCGTTTAAAAAAACGGATTATAATCATGCATTTAACTGAGGTAGGGGAACGAGTTTGATACATCTTAAAGGAGTTATAAGTTTAAATATCCTTCAAAGAGCACAAGGAGACTTTCGTTTTTTGACAGTTTTAACTCTTATAACTTAAGATTTCAGATTTCTAAACAGAAAAATACATCATTATCATGTTATCTTGCAGAGACACTGCGAAACTTTGCTAAACATTAATAAAAATGTAAACATTTACTTAGTATATTTTCTTTAATTGCTATCAGTTTTTCAAACTTATTGTAAAATTTAAGAATATGGTTATCAGTTATATATATATTGTTGCGTCAGCGAGGTCACGTGACTAGTGTCACGCCCCCTGCTTTCTGTAAATATCCTGTACCTTCGTGAATTGTCGGGAGATTACTAGATATAGGGTAGTCTGGTATATATAAGAGGGTGACAACGTGACGGGACAATGGATGTGTGAGTAGGTAGTGAGCAATTGAACTGCAGTGA
>NW_013667259.1:252053-257165 GCF_000517525.1 Limulus polyphemus | reverse complement strand
CTAAAGTTTCGTCGGAACGAAGTTACAGAAAATCAATTAACAAACAGAGACGTAACAATATACTAGTTGAGGGTACCGTTAAGGAAGCAAAAATTGTATAAAGGAGAATGTTAGATAATGCTATCATCCTTCCTTTTGTGATTAAATCCCGAATGACCTCATTAGATGCTAATCCAATACTATATTTGTGAAAGGTAATAATTGACTAATTTAACTGATTCAGTGCTCGTGTCTTTACATTTAAAGCTAAAAGTCTACAAAAAAGTGGAAATGTGACATATTTTAGTTTTTTTATAATTCTCCATTCTCAGCAAAAAATCCTAAAACCAAATAGCCCATATCCACCGCCGTACAGTTTCCAGTTGTCATCCCAAAATCGAGCCAGCCAACTCCAGGTTATGGATGCTAACACATACACATAATGGATCATCTTTATAGTAAGATTGTCAATAAACATAAGTTGAGATACCCGCGGTGAGCAAAGAAAGCCCATTTTGTAGCTTTATGTTTAACAACAACAAAAAAGCCAGCCCGACTTGAGCGGGTAGCGAACTACCTAAGGCGGCTAAAGAAATTAGTCTTTATATTAATTTTACTTTCAATAAAATCCACTATCTCACATTTGCTTTATATCCTTTGCTGTGTATTACTGATCTTAAAACTGTTTTTTTAGATAATCAATTTAAATATAAAACAAGCATCTACTAAATACAAAAAGATACGAAAAAATCCCATTGTTTTAAGACCCGGCGACGGGGAAAACTCGGCCCTTCTATGGCCGCGTCTTTTTTTTTTTTTTATTGCTGATTCGAAACTGACTACTTTTACACTTTCTGTTGTAGTTGATCGTAAGCACAGTGCATGAGAGTAATGAATCACAAAGACGACAAACATGGCATGTTCCTTTATTTCGTTTTTGTGTTCATAACATACTCTGCCAGTTACTACTGTTTCCATGCTTCCTGGTATCCGATTGAAAATCTGAAAGTTGTGTTGAAATCAGCTCAACTAATGTAGCTAAACTGTTTACTAATAATTACTATTGCACTTTATGCGCTTTTTCGATTATGTGTTTCATAATTTATTATCGGCCAAATTTTTGAGGCCGGGGGTCTTAAAACAAAATAGATAGGCCTGATAGAGGAAAAGTTTACTAGAATTTAGAAATTCTGACATTTTGTTCGTGTAATATTATGTATACTAGCGTATAGCCCATGAAAAATGAGAAGGAAGTAGTACCACCCTACCCTATAGTATACCCTAACCTCACATTTCATAGCTAAATGAAAGAAATAAATTTTGCGAAATCAAGCTTGACCAACGAAGAGGCAGAAAAGTGCAGTCAAACATCGGTAAATTCCTTTTTAAGCCAATCAAAATTAGGATCATGCCTGAAATGAATCGTGGCATATTCATAGCATAATTATTGGTAAAAATCAGTTAGATTAACAACTTCTAATATATAGAAAAGTTAGTGCATTTTGGTAACATTACATTCCAACAATGGCTTGTATGTCATATTGCTTTGCAACAACAGTATAACCTAATATTGTTGTAAGTCTGTGTACTGAAAGTATAAAATGAGATGTATAGACAATAAAACTGGAAGAATATTTGTCGATTTTTTAATTTAGTGTCTATGTTGATTTAAGAGGTTTGTTTTTTTTATTAAAAATGTTAGGGATATAACATAAAATAGCTTAATTCGGAAACGATTTTAGCTTAAAATTGAATGGATATTTTTACTTTCATTATAAATTTTATGCACTTGGCTTTAGGCTAGGTGACCCCAAACTATGTCTTTACTTTAGGCATAATATACCAACACTCACCACACTTATAAAGTATCGCGGCACCCCGTCACTATAATCGTAATGGTCAGACAGTAATCGAACTATTTTATTTGGATAACTGCATTTTGGCTTTTATGACTTCTCCTATTTCGAGAAATCAAGCGTGACGTGAAACACACTGGCTTTTATACAAGTTAGATGTTTACTAATGTTAATGGTGCAGATGCGGGCGGCGTTTCAAATTTATGACTAGAGAAGCAAAATCCCTAGAACAGGCCCTGCATAAAAGTACTTACGTTTCTAAAGTCTTTCCAGCTCATCCAATTCGGAAAGTACAGAATTTCTGTCATTTATTTTTTCACTTGAAGAACGTTTTTCCGCTTTCTGAATTTTGTTGATATCGAGATACCGATTCATTTCAGCAAACTTAGACCTGGTGTCAAAATAAGTTAGACCGTTGTCATTAGTTGATTGTTCAGGAAGTTTAGTAGCATATGGATATTTCTGGGTAGCAGGCTCGGGAAGCTCGACTGCTTTTATAGCTACAAAGGCTTGAGAAGTAGCTGTAATTTGGATTTCCATTGCCGGGTCCCACAAAAATACATAGTACAGAGAAAGGACTATCGCAGCTAAGGAAACGGAGAAAACGTATGCAAATACAGTCATGAGTCGGATTATTTTCTTGTTTCGTTTCGTTTCGTAAATTTTTGAGTGATTTCGTTTCTTGGAAAGTCTTACTTTCCCGTCTCTTTCGACAGTTGTGCTATTAGGCACGCTCATCTCACGTTCGTTATGATGGCACTTACGATAGGATGACACAGACGTCGTGATGGATGAATTAAATTCCCACTCAAAGACAATAAGTTTCAGGTAGGCAGTAGGATTGGAGGAAATTGAAACAAAGTAAAACTAACTGAATAAAAATATAAGTTGTAAATAGCTTGTACATAAATGTTATTCGTGCTAACTTGATGTATACAAAAGTACACTTATATTAAACAAACAATTATTGATCCACAGCTTAACGTTTTCAAACTTGCGTCATCAGTCTTGCCAATGAAAGAGCGATATTATGTATCTTAAAATAACCGTTCATCAAACAATGACTGTTATATTACGCATGCCTTCACTTTACCGCTCATATCTATCGATTTTTGTGTAGGTATTCAAAACTAAAATCCATGTATAAAACATTAGTATTAATGTGTTATTAAACATTCCAATTGTTAATAGCTTAGGAACATATGTAAATTATGATTCATCCGTTTAAATCATAGACAAACATAAAACGATCAATGACGATTA
Source organism: Limulus polyphemus (assembly GCF_000517525.1). Taxonomy (NCBI): domain Eukaryota; kingdom Metazoa; phylum Arthropoda; class Merostomata; order Xiphosura; family Limulidae; genus Limulus; species Limulus polyphemus. The sequence continues at coordinate 254,067 of NW_013667259.1, read as the reverse complement.
GCCTACATGCTTAAAGAAATATGATTATGCACATATATAATTAACTTTTACAACTTTAAAGAAAAATCTACGTACAGATAAACCTAACCCATCAAATAGTAAAGTTAGTTTATACACTCAAGCCTTTAGTAGTATTACTATTAGTGCCAGATAGACAAATAATTTAATTTAATGTAATACTGTTACGTCTCCGTTTGATAATTGATTTCCCGTAAATTCGTTCCGACGAAACTTTAGCGACACAAGTCCTTACTTAATAAAACTGGTTTATTCTTTCCGAATATAACTTTACGATACACTTAATTTCAACAATCGCGCTAAAACAAACGCTATAACAACGAACGTGCTCAACTTCAATAATACTCTCTGACTGCAGATCAATTACTCACTGTCTACACACACATTGTCACGTCACGTTGTCACCCTCTTATATATACCAGACTACTCTATATACAATCCAGTAATCTCCCGACAATTCCCGAAGGTTCGTGACCTCGCTGACGCAACAATACTTATTTAATGCTAACTTTGTTTGTTTTGTAATTAAGCACAAAGCTACACAATAGGTTATCTGTGCTCTCCCAACACGGGTATCGAAACCCGAATTCTAGTGTTGTAAGTCCGCAGATGTACTGCTGTGCCACTGGGGGGCTGCTAACTTTGCTCTAACGTTAACTTATTAAGCCTACGATGTTCTTACGTTTCATTCTAATTACAAAGATATATTATGCGAAGAGCTTATTATGTTAATAAAAGACTAAGTTGTTTAATTTGTCAGTTGAGTACCTTCCCAGCTAATATTTGTTAACACACATAAACAATATTTCACTTTCAGCAGTTTAAACAGTAACATCAAATAAGTTTTGAACGATTTGGTAAATTTAGGTTATGCCTAAACTATTATATTAAGCCAGAGCTGAATTTAATTGAACAGTCTCCATATTAAGCACCAATGAGTCTAAAAATATTTGACATAAATATGCAAATAAAAACAAAAGAAAGTACAGAAAAACTAAAAGAAAGTGTACTTCATTTGGTTATGAATTTAAACATTAAAAATGTTTTTAGATTTATCATGTTTTACATTTTACGTTACTGGTTCTGTATAGTGTGTTACAAATGTTACCAACCAGTAGCGTAGCAAGGGTTCTCAGCACCCGGGGGCAAAGGCACTTTTAGCACCCCCACCTCTGAAAGGTTTTGATTAGTTGTTTTGTGACTCATTACCCACTTAATGACAATAACATAAAGAATTAATTACCGCTATACACAGGCCTAAAATAAAGTCACAATATAACATCTCACGATATCCCAACTGTATACCTGGAACTAATGAAGTATAGCCTACTAGGTGTACTTACATAATTTGTAAACCATTTTGATATTTATGTCATCCAGTATTGTTCAAAATCACATAGCTAGAGTAATCTTTCAAGCATGCAGAATAAATTTTTGTTATATCCCTAGTTTTGAAACTTACGTTTTATATGAGAAGCCAGTCACTTGTGGTATACATGGATTATAAAACAGATTGATAAAATACTACTTAAGTTTACAAATAACAAATTTTATTAGTTTACAAAACTGTACATACACTTAACTAGATGTTGTACAAGTAGCACTCTGGTATTCATGGTTACACTATATGAACCTTTCGTGCTTTTGCTGCTGCAAATGAATCAATTAAACTATCAAAATTGAAGGTATTAAGTACGCCTTTTTCAATACTTAATATTGCCAAGTTACTAAGTCGTTCTTAAGTCATTGAGGTTCTCAAGTATGCATTCACTTGCATTTAGAAAATCAATTATTGGCTTCAAATCTTGGTCTTTCTCCTGCTCTGATTTAATATCTATCCCTGGTTCCCCTTCATCATCATCAACTCCTTCAGTCACCTTGACTTCAGCTTGATGGCACCTGGTTAGTTCTAACCTCTCTTTTGCAGCAATGTCTGCAGTCATTTTTGCAGGGTTTTCGGCTCAGTCCATCGGCATTACCATGAGATTTTCCCTCT
>NW_013667259.1:248665-251107 GCF_000517525.1 Limulus polyphemus | reverse complement strand
TTAGGGCATCAAGAGTATCATCAATTCTGGGCAGTGGGTATGAGTCTTTTTCGGTTATGCTGTTAAGAGTCCTGAAGTCCACACAGCAACGTTGGCTCCCATTCTTCTTCTGGACTAACACAACGGGAGCTGACCAGGGACTATCTGATTTTTCAACTATCCCTTCCTTAATTAGACCATCTATGACCTCCTCTATCTCTTGACGCTTTGCTGGAGCTATTCTCCTTGGAGGGATCTTTATTGGACGGTGATTGACTGTGTTTATTCTGTGCTCTACCAGGTTTGTGCAGCCGAGGTCATGATCTCCTTTCGAAAAGACGTCAGCATAATTTGCCAAAAGTCCTTTTACCTGAAGAGCCTGTGATGATGACAAATGGACTATGCTCTTCATATAGAGGTCAGTCAAATATTCTGGAAGTGTATGTCCTTTCTTCACAGTTGTATTCCTCGCTTTAACATTGACTGGCTCTACCTCCTGGCACACACCCAACAATACCCCTTCCTTAAGTGTCTGCTCACATTTAGAGAAATTGGCCACTGTTATAGGTACTACTTGACGACCTGCTACAAGTGACCTTCCAATCTTCAAATCCGCTTGCCTGGATGGGTCTTCCACTGCTTCTACAAGCATTGGGCTCCCATGGAGATGTTCTTTTATCCTACCCCAAATTATCTTCTCTTACATAGGGGGTATTGTAGTTGATTTAAGTGCTGCGACATGCAGATCAACTGATGTAGCAACACTTACTGGAATCTGGACTTTGTTGTTTCCAATCGTCATTTTATCGAAGTCAACCACACACTTCGTCGGTAATAGATAGTCTAATCCTAATATGCATTGGTGTTGAATGTCAGCCAGTATACTTTCTGTCTGTTCTTCATGCCCATGAGCTCGATAGGTACCCACACTTGTCCCCACAACCTTGCAGAATGTCCTGTAACACCACAGAGCTTTTGTACAGCTTCTGGTACTCCTTTGTTATCCAGCATTTTGATGCTCACAAGGGTTTGCTGAGATGCAGAATCTATGACAAAGTTGCACCTTTGGCCATCCAGCTTCCCTGTCACGTAGATACTATGTGTGTTTGCCATTTTACACTTAGCTGTTGGGACTTTCACAATGGAGGTTGGTAGGCGTCCCTTAGCACCAACCACTACTGGGTTCCCGAAGCTGACTTATTGGTGGTATTTTTCTTACATTGGCTCCTCATATGTCCTTGCTCTTCACAGTTCCAACAGCCTTTCTGAGTAGCAGCCTTTCCTGCTGTATCATCTCCCCTGTGCTGAAGTTTCCAGCATTGAGCTCTCTTGTGCCCAGGTTTGTTACAGTGCCAGCAAAATCCCTCAAACTTCTCTGAAAGCTGTTCTTTTCTGGCCTTGAATCCTGACGACTGTAATCACCTTGGTACCACTGTGCTGGAATTAACGTAGGATTCAAATTCGAGAGCTCTGGCCATTGCATCCTGCACAATAGAGGGGTGTGCTTGCTTCACTTGTATCTTTAGTTGTGGACTGTCTAAGGCATCTACAAACTGATCTCTCAGCAACAACTTGAGGAGATCGGGTGGTGCAGTTGGGTAGGCTTTGTGTGCCATACTTTCCAAGTCCTGTGCTAGCTCTTGCAGGCTCTCCCCTTTAGCACGGACTCTCGTCCTAGACCTAGCCCTGTAGACTTCTGACTGGCTTTGGGTTCTGTACCTGAGTTCTAGAGCCGCTACCAGCGCTCTATAGTTGTGCCTGTCGTCTGCTGACAACTGTCTAAGTATTTCCAGTGGTTGTCCTTTCAAGCTCGTTGCCAGATATACTGCTTTCTGCTCCTCTGTCCATCCATTCATCTCTGCCAGTAGCTCAAATTGTTCTCTATATGCTTCCCACGGTGCCTTCCCAATCGAAATCCTGTGGCTTCCTTGGTACTGGATCACCCCTATTGCTGACATTCATATCTGGGATGTGACTTCTAACGGGACTGAATATGTCTGCATTAGGGTTTAGCTGCGGGCTCTGTAAGGGGCTTGCCATTGTCTGGGCTTATTAAGTCGATGGGCAATGTATCCTCCTTGTGTAAAAGACAATAGATCGTCCTTTAACGTATCTAATTCGCTTTTAAATTGACTAATGTTTTCCATTTGTACCTTTTGCCACTGTTGTTGACTTTCCTGTTGTTGCTGCTGACTTTCCTGCAACTGTTGGATACTTTCTTCCTGTTTCCTTTCTTGTTCTAGTTGCCACTGCTGTAATCTATCTTCTTGTTTCTTTTCTCGTACTTCTTGTTTCATTTCTTTTTCCTCCAACAACTGCTGTAATTTCTGTTGTTTATTTTGCTGTTCGAGCTGCCATTGTTGCAGGTTTTCTTGCAACTGCTGTTGTCTCTCTTCTTGTTTCTTTTCTTGTTTATTTTCTCGTTCTTCATGTTTCTTTTTCTGTTCTTGTATTGCTGCCATT
>NW_013667259.1:246317-247824 GCF_000517525.1 Limulus polyphemus | reverse complement strand
AAAACTTGTTTATTCTTCCTAATACAACTTTGTTAATGTACTTAATTTTCTACAGTTACACACACTATAGTTCACAACAATTCACTCACTTTCTATCGCGCTTAGAGTTAATTGTCCATCCGTCTTCGCAAACTATAGTTCCGATCTCTGTGTCTGCTATCCTCACTTCCTGCTGACTGTAATTGCTGTCTTTCTTTCTCTCTGCCTGCTTTGTCTCCGCTACATCTCTGCCTCCCGTCCCTCTCTCTCACTGTCTAGCGCACTTATATACGATATAACTGTCTGTTCTAGAAACTTCTAAGATCTCAACACGTGCTACCAGCGTCACTTGACTTCCGCTGTCGTAACACACTAGCGAATCTTCTAGAATACTCGTCACGTGACCCCCCACTGTCGTAACAATATCTAGCTTAAGCCCTGTGACAAAGAACTATTGGGTACAATGGGACCAGCTGAAGCTTGAAGATGATAGTTTTGTCCAGAGATTGGAGACTGCAGATGGGACGACCTGGCAAACAGTTATACCGAGAACGTTATGGGAAGTTGTGCTGCATCAATCCCATGATAGTTTAACAGAAGGACATCTTGGAGTTAAGTAGACATTGAGTCACCTATGGCAGATATTTTAGAGGATAGGTATGTGGCAAGATGTGGAAGAATGGTGCAGGACCTGCAGTACATGTTGTGCTAAAAGGTTACACAAACATAAGGGATGTGCTCCAATGAAGTTATATCAAGTTGGTGCTCCAATGGAAATACTAGCCATTGACATTGCTGGTCCATTGCCCCAAACTTGTTCTTGAAACAGGTACATTTGTGTGGTGATGGATTATTTCACCAAGTGGCCTGAGGCATATGCAATACCAAATCAGGAAGATACAACTGTAGCTTCAGCTATTAGTGATTTCTTCTTCAGGTTTGATATGCCATACGAACTGCATTCTGATCAAGGTCGTAACTTTGAATCAGCTGTGTTCCATGAATGCTGCAATTTTTTTTGGCATATGAAAGACCAGACCAACGCCACTTCACCCACAGTCTGATGGGACTGTAGAAAAGTACAATTGGACACTGGGACAGGAATTGCCAAAGTTTTGTAATAGCGCCAAGTCGGGAACTACGATTGCCAGTGGAACTGATAACAGGATGCCCACCTTACGAAGAGTTGCCTGAAAATGTGCCAGAGTTCTTGAAAGTTTTATCTGAAATGATGGATGATATTCACCATCAAGTGCGTTTAAACTTAAAAACGTCTGCTGATTCAAGGAAGCTATGTTATGTTAAGAAATCTACTGAAGTCAGCTTTGTACCAGGAGACCAGGAAGACCAAAGGGAAGTCTCCTAAGTTGTCTTCTTAATGGAAAAGCCTATGTTACATAGTGGATCGTCTCTCAGACGTACTTTCCGTATAAAGTGTGGTCGGCGAGGTAAGCCAAAGGTGGTGCATGCCAACAGCCTTTAGTGTTATCACGGTCTAGGACATTTCAGTTGGAACAAAGTGAACAAT
>NW_013667259.1:243883-245422 GCF_000517525.1 Limulus polyphemus | reverse complement strand
AAGTAGTTAAGTTTAAAACGTACTGATTGTGAAATTACTGTGTGCTAAAAGTTTGTATCGAGAAAGAATAAGCTGGCTTAACCAAGAAAGGACTTGTTTCGCTGAAGTTTCTCAGAAAGAATTTCTACCGGAAATTAACAACCAAGGAGATACGTAACAACACCTTAGGCTAACGTTTTCTGACGGACAGTTCACCATAGTTTTTCCACGAGTGTAATAAACTGTCATAAAATTTACGAGATTCTTGGCTCTATTAACAAGTTGGAATTTAAAACTTCAAGTCAATTCAATCTGTGATAAGTTAGAAGTTCAGCTAGAAATGTAATGTTAAACATCATGGCCAATCAGGAAAAGACTATCTGAATATGTATGTAATGCACATGAAGTGCCTTATTTCATTCATGGCGATCTTTTTTTACTCTGAATACTAAAATATTTTTTTAACCTATTTATAGCATATTTAGAAAGATGAGTAAATTGTAGTAGTTTTCAGACAATCTATTCTAGTGACCGATATATATTTTGTTATTAAAATTCACATTTCAAGCTTCGTGAATTATTTTTTGGAATAACCAAATATATGGGATTCAACAAGGCTCACCAAAGAATGTTTTTAATTTTTATTTAAATGGAAACGATTTGTTTGTTTTGAATTTCACGCAAAGCTGCACGAGGGCTATCTGCGCTAGCCGTCCTTAATTTAGCAGTGTAAGACTAGAGGAAAGGCAGCTAGTCATCATCACCCACCGCCAACTCTTTTATCAATAGATAGTGGGATTTACCGTCACATTATGATTCGTCCACGGCTGAAAGGGCGAGCATGTTTGGTGGGACAGGAATTCGAACCCGGGACGTTCAGATTGCGAGTCCAGCGCACTAACCACCTGGCCATGCCGGGCCAAATGGAAACGAGCTCGAGTACATAGTAAGTATTACAAATATTTGTTTTTATGTAAATATTTTATTTATTGTTATATAAATATAACATAAGTTATATAAGTATGTTATATGTTATATAAATGTTAAATGTTATATAAATGTTAAATGTTATATAAGTTATTAAAAAAAATCCAAATTTGGTCTAACAAAACTTCAGTAAATAAAACATCTAAATTTTCATGATCTGAGTGTGTGCATAACACGACACTTCATTTGCTTTTAGGTTAGTTCTGCAGGAAACAAATAATGGGTTCCTGCTGTGATTTATATACTTTGACGCGAGGATTACTGATTGCTCCACTTGGGAACAAGGTATAGCATTGAAACTGTAAAATAGAAGGAAGCAAATATCAAAAGGTTAACAGTTGAAACTGTTAATATAATTAATTTGGAGCTTTCTGATCAATACCACAGAAGAAAAATAGTATTAGGTCGTCAAGAAATTAATGTCACTTTTTTGGATGAAAAAACCTGAACAACCTGTATATCAAAACACAACATTTGTTAATTGAAATAGTCTCCATTCTTATCGATGATGCTTTTCCATCTTACAATCAGGCTGTTAGTGCCCTGATTTAAGAAATCACTTGGCTTTCATAC
>NW_013667259.1:239720-243284 GCF_000517525.1 Limulus polyphemus | reverse complement strand
GTCCTCTTTAACACCTTCCATATTTGCATACGTTTTCCCATTAAGATGGTAATCTGGAGAATATGGTTGGTGGGGGAGAACTTCCCAACACAACTTCATAATCTGGTGTTGCGTCATACGTGCCACTTGTGGACGTGCATTGTCGTGGAGAAGAAGAACACCTTTCCGATTGACGAGTGAAGGGCGTTTCTGATGAAGGGCTTGATTTAAACGTTCAATTTGCTGACTATAGATCTCTGCATTGACAGTTCTCTGTGGATTGAGGAGTTCGAAATGAATCACTCCTTTGATGTCCCACCGAATGCAAAGCATCACTTTTTGCGGATGTAGTCCAGGTTTTGGGGTGGAAATGGTTTTTGTCTAGGACTGAGCCTTTGTTTTTAGAGAATCCATTTTTCATCACCAGTAAAAATTTTGTCCAAAAATGGTTCATGCGCATTATGTGCCAGAAGAAACGAAGCAACGTTCGTGAGACACCCAGACATCTTCTTTATGTGGGTTTCCCATATTCCTTAGATGTTTACGTATTGTTTCATGAGTGACATGCAATTTCAGAACCATTTCAGGAGTGCGTTGCCTTGGGTTAAACTCAACAAACGTCTTCAGAGCATCAATATCAATTCCAACATGTCGGACCTTGCCATCACAGTTTTTAAGGCTAAAGTCACGTGAACGAATTTTGCTAAATCATCTTTGACAGTTAAAAACGTTCAAAACATTTCCATAAACTTCTTTGATATTCTTTATGGATACAGAGGCGTTGTTTCCCTTTTTGTATACAAGCAGCATTAGATGCCGAATGTGTGTCTCGTCTTATGCCATATTATAAGATATTAAGATATTAGATATTAGAGATATATAAGATATTAGAGTATACTAAACTTTACACATTATATAGGCTACACTAACGTGACGTTTAGGCGGTATATTTAACTATTATACGTGATGTACGTTTTTTAGGGAGTGGTTAATGAAAGTGTTCCAAGACGCAATATTAATTTCTTGACGACCTAATATTATTTCATTTCATGTTCTTCGACTTTTCTTTTTTGCCCTACATTGATGATATCACTATAGTTAGTGTTAAGGTTGAGAAAATAACAGATAAATATAAAACCTTAGTGAAAAAAAAATGGTATTTATATATGGGATTTTAGAGATTATGCATATTATTACGTCTCTGGTCGTTAGTTAATTTTCCGTATAATTTCTTTCTGGTGAAACTTTAGCGACACAAGTCCTTTCTTAAATATAACTAGTTTATTCTTTCTCAATTCAACTTTGGATTACACTTAATTTCCACAGTCAATTAAACTTAACTAATTTTATAAAAACACGTTATAATTCACAGGGAACGATTCACTTAGTTACTACCGTGCTTGAATCAATTGTCCATCTCTGTCTGTCTGCAGTTCTATTCCGATTAATTGTCTGGCTCACTTATATACAAGAATAGAGGGCGTCTAACAAATATTGGATTATTCGTGATGTTCCTCGATCTTTCTAGAAAACATTACGTGTTACCAGGGTCACGTGACTTCCACTGTCGTAACATTGCCCCTTCCTTAGTATTGTTCGTCCCGAACAATAGCCACTTATTTAGCCACTTGGTAATTAACAATAACTTCATTAAATGTACAGAATTTACAAACACAAAATTAAAATTTTACAGAACGTATGTTCTTCCGTACTGGTCTCCATCTCGTTGGTTTCTTCTTCACGTGGGGTTCATCTGCTCCATCGGGAACTGTCCTATTATCGGTGACAGTCACATCAGTGGTAGTAACTTGATCAAGGGCTTGACCGTTTCCTTTCTCAAAACTGGGTAGAGTTTCTTCTTCTTCTTCAGTAGATCTCTTATCATAACATAGCTTCTTCGAATCAGCAGACGTTTTCAAGTTTGAATGCACTTAATGGTGAATATTATCCATCTTTTCCGATAACACTTTCACGAATTCAGACACATTTTCAGGCAACTCTTCATAAGGTGGGCGTCCTGTTAACACATCCACAGGCAACCGAAGTTCCTGACCAAGCATCAACTTTGCTGGAGTGTATCCAGTGGTTTCATGCTCTGCTGTTCTATAGGCTATCAACAGTGGAGGGAGTAAGACATTCCAGTCATCTTGGCGGCTATTACAAAACTTTGCCAATTCCTGTCCAAGTGTCCAGTTGTACTTTTCTACCATCCCATCAGACTGTGGGTGAAGTGGCGTTGTTCTGGTTTTCGTATGCCAAACAATTTGCAGCATTCATGGAACACAGCTGATTCGAAGTTACGGCATTGATCTGAATGCAGTTTATATGGCATATAAGAAGAAATCACTAATAGCTGAAGCTACAGTTGTATCTTCCTGATTTGGTATTGCATATGCCTCAGGCCACTTGGTGAAATAATCCATCGCCACACAAATGTACTTGTTTCCAGCACGAGTTTGAGGCAATGGACCAGCAGTGTCAATGGCTACTCTTTCCATTGGTGCGCCAACTTGATATAACTTCATTGGAGCACGTCCCTTATGCTTGGATCCCCTTTTAGCACAACATGTACTGCATGTTCTGCACCATTCTTCCACATCTTGCCTCATACCTATCCAATAAAATCTCTTTCGTAGGTGACTCAACTCCGAGATGTCCTCTCGTTAAACTATCATGGGATTGACGCAGCACAACTTCCCATAACTTTCTCAGCATAACCGTTTGCCAGGTCGTCACTTTTCCATCTGCAATTTACCATCTCCGGAGAAGAATACCATCTTCAAGCTTCAACTGATCCCATTGTGCCCAATAATTATTTGTCACAGGGCTTAAGCTAGACACCTTCTCCCAAGCAGAGTTCAAAACACTTGCTTTTAGAAAATCAATTATTGGCTTCAAATCTTGATCTTTCTCCTGCTCTGTATTAATATCTATACCTGGTTCCACTTCACTATCATCAACTCCTTCAGTCACTTTGACTTCAGCTTGATGACATCTGATTAGTTCAACTTCTCTTTTAACAGTTACCGGAATTTGGTATCTGTTGTTCCCAAACGTCATTTTATCAAAATTAATTACAAACTTCCTCGATAGTAAGTAGTCCAACCCTAATATGCAATGGTTTTCAATGTCAGCCAAGTATACTTTCTGTCTGTTCTACATGCCGATGAGCTCAATAGTTATCCACACTGATCCCCACAACCTTGCACAATGTCCTGTCACACCACAAAGCTTCTGTATGGGTTCTGGTACTCCTTTGTGATCCAGCACCTTGATACTCACGAGGGTTTGCCAAGATGCAGAATCTGTGACAAAGTTGCACTTTTGGCCATCCAGCTTTCCTGTCACATAGACACTGTGTGTGCTTAGCATTTTACACTTAGCTGTTGGGACTTTGACAACTGGTGTTGGTAGGTGTACATCAACATGAATCACTACTGGTTTCCTTAAGGCTGAGTTATTGATAATATTCTTCTTACACTGACTCCTCATATGTCCTTGCTCTCCACAGTTCCAACAACCTTTCTGGGTAGCAGCCTTTCCTGCCGTGTCATTTTCCCTGTGTTGAAGTTTCCAGCACTGAGC
>NW_013667259.1:234383-239710 GCF_000517525.1 Limulus polyphemus | reverse complement strand
TCTGGCCATTGCATCCTGCATAGGTATAGGGGTGTGCTTGCTTTACTCGTATCTTCAATTGTGGACTGTCCAAGGCATCTACAAACTGATCCCTCAGCAACAATTTGAGGAGATCGGGTGGCGCAGTTGAGTAGGCCTTTTGTGGCATACTTTCCAAGTCCTGTGCCAGCTCTTGCAGGCTCTCCCCTTTACCACGGATTCTTGTCCTAAATCTAGCCCTATAGACTTCAGACTGATTTTAAGTTCCGTATCTGAGTTCTAGAGCCACTACCAGCGCTCTATAGTTGCGCCTGTCGTCTGCTGGCAACTGTCCAAGTATTTCCAGTGGTTGTCCCTTCAAGCTCGTTGCTAGATATACTGCTTTCTGTTCCTCTGTCCATCCATTCATTTCTGCTAGTAGCTCAAATTGTGCTCTATATGCTTCCCACGGTGCCTTTGCATCGAATTCCTGTGGCTTCTTTCATACTAGATCACCCTTATTGCTGGCATTCATATCTGGGATGTAACTTCTGGCAGGACTGAAGATGTCTGCATTAGGGTTTAGCTGCAGGGTCTGGAAGGGGCTTCCTGTTGTCTGGAGCTGATTACGTCCATGGCTAATATATCCTCCCTGTGTAAAAGACAGTAAATCATCCTTTAATGTATTTAATTCACTTTGAAATTTACTAATGTTTTCCATTTGTATTTTTTGTTTCCTATCTTTTTCCAGTTGCCACTGCTGCAGTTTCTCTTCTTGTTTATGTTCTCGTTCTTCTTGTTTCTATTCTTTTTCTCCAACAGCTGTTGTAATCTCTTTTGTTTATTTTGCTGTTCGAGCTGCCACTGTAGCAGGTTTTCTTGCCACTGCTGTTGTCTCTCTTGTGAAGGAACTGTGACCTGCACAGTAAACACAGCGGGCAAGCAAGACAAAAAAAAAAAAAACGAACATAGAGATTTTAAGAGTTATGTATATGGATAAACTAGATGGAGTACTTATCCCCCAGACTTTATGTAAATTCATGATTAATGAAAAGTAATCTTAGGACATGAACAGTTGCTTCCCTTATACATAATTAACACAAAATGTGAAATCGCAAATATGCACGTATCTCCGCATAGACCCAACAAACCACTATGCCAACTTTGATGAAGATCCATCCAGAGTGATAAAAACGCCAAAAGGTTATCTTAGGACATGAAAAGTTGCTTCCCTTTTATATAATTGCAGAAAAGCAAAAACACTCATAAAAATTGCAAAACACAAAAAGTGAAACCACAAACTTGCACGTATCTCTCCATGGACCCAACAAACCTTCATGCCAAATTTAGTGAAGATCCATTAACAGGGGCGAAGTAGTGGTAACAAACGCGAAAACACAAAAACGGCCATACAAACCGCAAAATGCAAAATTACATGGACATACAACAGAGAACAGACAGTGCTATTATATCTATATAGCTACTAGCTGGACTACTCATCCATCCACGAAAGTTTTGCAAATTCATGATTAATGAAAGGTTATCTTAGGACATGAAAAGTTGCTTCCCTTATATGTAATCGCAAAAAACGGGAAACGCCCATCAAAGCTGCAAAACAAAAAATGTGAAGCCGTAGATTTGCACATATTTCTCTATGGACCTATGAGATCCATCTACAGGGGGCGAAGTAGTGGTAAAAAAACGCGAAAATAGAAAAACGCTCACAAAAATGGCAAAACGTAAAATGCAAAACTGAAAATTTGTATTTATTTCCCCATGGAACCAATGAACTTCCATACCAAATTTGGTGAAAATACATCTAAAGGAGGTGAGGCAGTGGTAAAAAATGCAAAAACGCGAATAAAAACCGCAAAATGCAAAACTCAAAAATTGTATGTATCTCCCTATGGACCCAGTGAACGTCCATACTCATTCATAGGGGGCAAATTACTGGTAATATACACAAAAACTCCTATAAAAACCTCAAAACATAAAATACAGAATTGAAAATTACTATGTATCTCCTCATTTACACAATGAACCTCCATACCAAAGTTGGCGAAGAACCATCTATATGATTTCAGGTAGTGGTAAAAAACGCAAAAATGCAAAATTACAAAACTGAAAATTTGTATGTATCTCTCCATGGACCCACTGAACCTCCGTACGAATTTTGGTTAAGATCCATCCACAACCTGCAAAGTAGTTACATGGACAGACAACATACAGTACCATTATATTTATATAGATACTAGCTGGATTACCCATTTCATGTGCGCAAGTTATGTAAATTCATGATTAATGAAAGGTTATATTAGGACACGAAAAGTTGTTTCTCTTACATGTAATGTAAGAAACGCAAAAGCGTCCATAAAAACCGTAAAATGCAAAACTGAAAACTTAAAATTGGTAGGTATCTCTCCATGGACCTAATTGACAACCATATCACAGTTCCTGAATTTCCATCCACAGGAGGTAGGCAGTGGTAAAAAAACCCGAAAATGCAAAAACGCCCATAAAAACCGCAAACTCGCAAATTTGCATATATCTCTGAATGGACCCAAAAAACCTTCCTGCCAAATTTAGTGAAGATCCAGAGGGCGAATTGGTGGTAAAACGCCCATAAAAACCACAAAACGCTAAAATGCAAAGATGAAAATATGTATGTAACTTTCCATGGACCCAATGATCCTGTGTACCAAATTCTGTGAAGATCAATCCACACCCTGCCAAGTAGTTACATGGACATACTACAGATAACAGACAGTACTATTATATTTATATAGATACTAGCTGGACTACTCATCTATCGACGGAAATTTTGCAAATTCTTGATTAATGAAAGGTTATCTTTGGACATGAAAAGTTGCTTTTCTTATATTTATTTGCAACAAAACGTCCATAAAAACTGCAAAACACAAATGTGAAACAACAAATTTGCATGTATCTCTCCATGGACTCAACAAACCTTCATGCCAAATTTGGGAAAGATCCATCCATAGGGGGCAAAGTAGTGTTAAAAATCGCGAAAATGCCCAGAAAAACCGAAAAACTCAAAATGCAAAACTGAAAATTTGTATGTATCTCCCTGTGGTCTCAATAAACCTCCTTAACAACTTTGGTGAACATCCATCAACAGGGAGCGAAATATTAGTAAAAAGCAAGAAAACGACAAAAAAAAACCTGCAAAACTGAAAATTTGTATGTATCTCCCCATGGATAAACTGAACCTCCATACCAATTTTGGTGAATATCCATCCACAACCTGCAAATCAGTTACAATGACATAAAACAGACAAAAGACAGTACTATTATATTTATATAAATACTAGCTGGAGTACCCATCCCTTGAACGGAAGTTATATAAATTCATGATTAATGAAAGGTTATATTAGGACATGAAAAGTTGCTCCCTTATAAGTAATTGTAAGAAAAGCAAAAACGTCCATAAAAACTGAAAAACACAAAATATTAAACCGCAAATTTGCATGTATCTCCACATCGACCCAACAAACCATCTTCTCAAATCTAATGAAGATTCATCAAGAGGGAGCGAAGTAGTGGTAAAAAACGAGAAACTCCCATAAAACCCGAAAAACGCAAAATTCAAAACTGAAAATTTGTGTGTATCTCCCCATTCACTCATTGAAACACCGTACCAAATTTGGTGAAGCACCATCCACAGGGAACGAAGTAGTGGTAAAAAAAAACGCCCATAAAAGCTGAAAAACGCAAAATACAAAACCGAAAATTTGTATGTATCTCCTCTTGCACCCAATAAACCTCCAATCCAGATTTGGTAAACACCAATCTATCTATAGGTGACGAATTAGTGGTAAAAAAGACAAAAACGTCCATAAAAACTGCAAAATGCAAAACTGAAAATTTGCATATACCTCTTCATTCACGCAGTGAACATTCATACCACATTTGGTGAACATCCATCTACAGGTGGCGAATTAGTGGAGAAAAAACGCAAAAAGCCCATACAAACCGCAAAATGAAAATGCAAAACTGAAAATTTATATGTATTTCCTCCAAGGACCCCATCAACATCCATCCACAAGAGTTGAGATAGAGGTAAAGGAGACAAAAATGTAAAAACGCTCATATAAACCTCAAAACGCAAAATTAAAAAAAAATTTGTATGTATCTCCCCAATCACCCAGTGTACCTCCATACCAAATTTATTAGACATCCATCAACAGGGGGCGAAGTAGCGGTAAAAAAACAAAAACGTCAATAAAAATTGCAAAACGCAAAATGCAAAACTGAAAGTTTTTATGTACCTCACTATTGACCCAATGAACCTCTATACCAAATGTGGTGAAGATCCATTTACAGGAGGCGAAGTAGTGGTAAGAATTGCAAAAAGACACATACAAACAATAAAACGCAAAATCCAAAACTGAAAATTTGTATGTGTTTCCCCATTGACCCAATGAACTTACATTTTAAATTTGGTGAGCATCAAACTACAGGTGACGAATTAATGGTAAAGAATGCAAAAAGGTTAAAAAAAACTCCAAAACACATAATGTGAAACCGTAGGTTTCTATGTATCTTCTCATTCACCCATTGTACCTCAGTACCAAATTTGGTGAATATCCATCAACATGGGGCTAAGTAGTGGTAAAAAATAAAAATAAACCTTAAAAACTACAAATGCAAAACTGAAAATTTCTATGTATCTCTCTTTGGACCCAATGAACCTACACACCATGATTGTTGAACATCCATCTATATGGGGCTAAGTAGTGGGAAAAAAGCAAACACGCCCATCAAAACCGCAAAACGAAAAATGTAAAACTGAAAGTTTGCATGTATTTCCCCATTGACCCAATGAACCTGCTAACAAATTTGGTACAGATCTATTTATAAGGGCAGAAGTAGTGGTTAAAAAAAAGCAAAAACGCCCATATAAACACAAAATGCAAAACTAAGAATTTGTATGTACCCCTGCATGGACCAAATCCTGTGAAGTAATTACATGGACATACAACAGACAAAAGACAGTATTATTGTATTTATTAATATGCTAGAGTAAGACTAACAGTACAAAAGGAGATAAGAAGAAGAAGAATTTATTCCGTAAAAGCGCGATTCTAAAGTAATTGAATCAGCCTGAATGTACTTTGACAAAAGAAACAGAGGATATTTTGAAGAAAGAATACCAAATGATTATGGTAACTCGCGCCACAATTATAAGTGAATCACACCTAGAATACTAGTGCGATAGTAATAGAGAAGATTGTTCGGCTTGTCAACTGAAATTCTAAAGTAATAGAATAGGCCTAAGTGGATTTTTGACAGGAAGAGAGCTATATATATAGTGTTTATGATATGCCTATAACCTCTATAGTGGTAAG
>NW_013667259.1:227881-233579 GCF_000517525.1 Limulus polyphemus | reverse complement strand
AAGCATAAGTAAAAGCCTTTTATTTTGACAGTTGGCGAAAAAATATATTTTAAATTTTGACAATTGGTTAACCACAGCCAGGATTATAGAATGGTAAACGGTGATAAGAGAAAACATGAACGCCAGCGAAAATAAGTAGGCCTGTATACGCACAACTGTAGTAGTAACGAAAATAGTGTAGAGATTGAGATTAGCTATACAACCATGTCAGGTGGTTTTGATAAATGGGTAGAAAGAGGATCTCATCATGGGTTAAAAGACAGTGAACAACTAGAATTTGTTAAACAACAGCAAGAACTAGAGAGAGAAGAGCATAGACAGAGACGAGTGGAAGAAAGAGTAAAATAACAAAAGGAAGGAGAAGAAAATGAGAGAAAAGAGATGCTGAAAATAGAGAGAATGAGAATACAAATTGAGAGAGAGAAAAAAATGAGAGTGGAAATAGAGAGAGAAAGAATAAGAACACAAATTGAAAAAGAAGAACGAGAGAGAGAGGGGACAGACTAGAAATGGAGAGAATAAGATTACATATTGAGATAGCAAAACTCACCCAACTAAAGGAAGAAGGACCCAAGACTAACAATGGAGTTAGGACTAGCCAACCTATGCTGCCCAAATTTGATGAACATAAAGATGACATGGATGCTTTTCTGGAGAGATATGAAAGATGCAGCCAAAGTCAGAACTGGGACAAAGACGACTGGGCAGTCTGTCTCAGTCCAATTCTCACTGGAAAAGGCCTACAAGTGTATGTAGGCATGACGTCAAAAGATGCCATGGATTATGACAAATCAAAAGTGGCTTTACTAAAATGATATGAACTTACTGAAGAAGGTTTTGTCGAAAGTTCAAAGGAGTCAATCCCGACACTGGAGAAACTGTATTTCATTTTCTAGCACGTCTGCGGCTATATTTCACCAGTTGGACTGACATGGCCATGTGTGAAAACAGTTTTAAAAGACTAGCATACCTATTAGTACGAGAACAATTCATGACCACGTGTTCAACCGACATGTCACCGTTCTTAAAGGAGAGAGCACCTAAAAACGTAGACAAAATGATCAAGCTGGTAGAACAGTATGTAGAAACCCATGAAAGTAGTATAACTGCCAAGTCCAGGAATGTCCAGTTAAATTTGAAACCAGTGGTGACTGATCAGAAGCAGGAGTTTACCAAACGTGAGAGGAGGTTAACAGACAGAAGGGAGAAGAGATGCAATGTTTGTTATAAAATGGGGTACATTGCAAAGGAGTGTAAGTCCATTACCAGCAAACGACAGCAGAAACCTCAACATAAAGCAGCTGGAGTCATTTACAAAGACAGTGCTGGTAAGAAACAAGAAAAGAGTGACTAGCACTATGGATGGTGCTGCCAGAAGAAAGAGAACCAAGGTTACTCATCAGATTCAATACACGAACGCATGATCAATCAGTGCATGACTAATGGTTATCTCACGTTAGCAAATAAATCAACAGTGCCAATAGTGAATGCTATGTTGGGGACAACAGTCTAGTGTCCGATGATCAGATGACAGGCAAGGTATGCCTGTGTGTGTTATTGATGGGACAGTAAGAAAGTTCCCACAACAAAAATAAAGGTGGATACTCTATATTATGTAGGAGATCTTGAGGCCATATGTATCAAGGAACCAATACATGACTTGGTGATAGGAAACATACCAGGTAGTAGACATTTGGCAGAACTAGACAGAAAGAAGATTGATGAAGCATCTGCTGTCACCACCAGAGCTCAATAAAAGAAGAGAAAACAAGACAGCAAGCCCCTGTAAGTGTCAAAAGGCGACATCCTGAATTTTGGTTTGCAGGAACTGAAAAAACACAGAAGAAAGACCCTTCACTGCAGAAACTTTGGGACAATGTCCGAGGGACTATCGAGAAAAAAACAAAGAGGAAAGATACTTATATAATAGAGGACCATAAGGAAATTCTATACCGAATTTATCAAGGAAGTTATACTGGGGAAGTTAAACAGAACATTGTACCAACAGAATACCAGACTCAAGTTATGAAGCTGGTCCATGAACCAACTGTGGGAGGACACCTAGGAACAAAGAATATGGCAGACAGAATCACCAGAAACTTCCATTGGCTGGAAGTCACCGGAGATGTGAGTAGATTCTGCAGGTCATGTGACATCTGTCAAAGGACAATACCTAGAGGGAAGGTAGTCAAAGTGACTCTGATAGAAGAGCCATTCAACAGAGTAGCTGTGGACTTGATCAGACCACTAGCACCTGTGTTTGACAAGGGTAACCAGTATGTGCTGACAATAGTTGACTATGCAACACGTTATCTGGAAGCAATAGCACTGGCGAAGATAGAGACAGTGAGAGTAGCAGAAGCCCTCCTAGATATATTTTGCACAGCAGGCTTTCCAAGAGAAATCCTGAGTGACAGATTGACCAAATTTACTTTAGAACAGATGCAGGAAGTGTGAAAACTCATCAGTACTTGACAACTCTTTACCACCCCTTACAATACTAAATGTAATAGAGAGTTTTAAAAAACATGCTAAAGAAGATGTGCCATAAGAGACCACATGACTGGGACAGGTACTTGCAGGCAGTATTATTTGCTTATCAAGAAGTCCCACAAGTAAGTACAGGATTTTCACCCTTCGAGTTATTGTATGGAAGAACAGTACGAGGTCCAATGCAAAAACAGAAAGAGCTATGGATGGAAGAAGAAGAGTCATAAGTAAGGAACACATACCAGTATGTGTTAGACTTCAGAAACCTACTGGAAGAGACCTGTCAAATTGCTTGACAGAGTTTGCATGCAGCTCAAGGTAGTCAGATCATTTCTATGACAAGAAGGCCAAAGATCGATGTTTCAGGATTGGACAAAAGGTCTTAATTCTGCTGTCCACAGGCCACAACAAACTCGCCCTGTAGTGGAAAGGACCTTTTGAAGTACAGGAAGTAGACTACAAGGTAATTGTGAATGGGAAGTCCAAGATCTACCATGCCAATCTGTTGAAGATGTATTTTGGGAGAGAAGAACACCTAACGGTTGCAGTTATTGATGTACAAATGGACATGGCAGGTGTGGCTGTCATGGAAGTAGAATCTGAAGACAGTGACTTCATTAAATAAAATATGGACCTACTAAGGCCTAAGAGCACTGAGTAAAGATGAGATGTACAAGAACATCAACATGAGTGTCAAACTGATTGATATGAAGATTGGTTTGTTTTGAATTTCGTGCAAAGCTACACGAGGGCTATCTGCACTAGCTGTCCCTAATTTAGCAGTGTAAAACTAGAGGGAAGGCAGCTAGTTATCACCACCCACCGCCAACTTTTGGTCTACTCTTTTACCAACATATAGTGGGATTGACCTTCACATTATAATGCCCCCACGGCTGAAAGGGCGAGCATGTTTTGGTATGACAGGGATTCGAACCCGCGACCCTCAGATTGCGAGTCGAGCACCGTAACCACCTGGCCATGCCGGGCCTGATATGAAGAGGGAAGAAAAACAAAATCTACTGTATCAGCATACAGATAGACTAGGAAATACGGACCTTGGGCAATGTAACGTCAAGATGAAAATGAGGGATCCTGTTAAGGAGAAGCCTTTCTGGAGACCATACGCTGGGAAAGACAGACAAAGGAACTGTGAATATTAGTGTAGACTGTATGAGCAGAATTTGTGTATGAACTAAGAACAGTCTTTGTATATACTAAAAAAAAATTAAATATTTAACTTGAAGAGAGGTTTATGTCATCATATAAAAGACTGTTTAGATATTATTGATTAATATATTTTGTGAGTGAATATTTTATTGTTGTTTAGTTTTTGTTATAATAAGAGATAAAAGCAGACGATTCTAGGAAGTTGTGTTTATAATTCATTGGTGTTGAGAGAACGTCGTGTGCAATACATTGAGGTCAAGAATAAAGAGATTTCTAGTAGGTGGGCAGACGATTAAGTAGTAAACATATAAATGTGAGACAAGTGGAAACAGCAGACAGACAATAGCAGAAGAGAGTAAAGTTACAACAAGGAAAAGTTCGGCGTGAAGTTAACTGCCGTAGAAGTGATAGGCCTAACGATTAAAGAGATGTTTTAACGTAAATGGTGGTTTGAAAATGATGATAATTTTTACCTGTAGGTAGAACTTCCTCATTAAAGATCTAAGTTGTTTATAAAGTATGACACTTTGTTATCCAAGGTAAGGGGTGGTCAAGGAAACTGGGTATTTATCAACTGTGAAAATTTTTAATGGGAGTTTTAAATATTTTGTTCAGAAATATCCTGGTTAGACTTTCAATCATTTTCTTAGGGTATCCATTACACAATAATATTTTATGAAGTAAACCAATCTCAGAGTGTAAAATGAAATAAGTTGAACAGATTTTAAAGGCTCAAGTCAGTAGACATGTTACTAAGTTGATCTTATATTCTACAGGAATGAACGAAACTATTGAAGTGGAAAAGCTGTCCCGTGAACGTTTCCTTTCTATATATTAACGTTAAAAAACTTTGAGCATCTCGAAAAATTAGCACATCTAGAAAATGCAAAGTATCAATTTCTTCAATTTTATAGGCAAACTGTATAGACGAGTGTTGCGAGTTTAAATACTCAAGAAGCTGTTTAATTTCATTCTTTGATCCAAAATGATGAAAGTATCATCAACGCAGCATTTGTAAAATGTTGATTTGAATTTCTGTTCAACCAGGATTGTTCATGGTGGCTCAGAAAAATGTTAGCTGAAATGAAAACACCGACATAAAAATCCTCTCACGGAAAAGTTGAACAGGAGCAAGACTGATCTTAAGAACATAGATACCTGAATGGACTTTATATATTTAGTATGTTTAATTTCTGATGTAGTAATGGAAAACTGCTCGTCATGAGCGTGTACAAAATACGAAAATTATGAAGGTTTGTAAAGTTACAAACAACAAAAATGTAATGATGTTGACAATTTATTCTTTAACTTTAGCAATGTTACTAACCAAATCCTGCAAAATTGCCATTGGAAAAGGTCTTAGTTTCTCTGTTCCATATTAAAAATCTTTTCTAAACAAAAAAAAAACAGAATTTTTAATTATGTATTTTGACTAAATCCTTGTTCATAATTATATTGTGTCAGTGTTGACTGCTTCCAGTGTGAAGTGACTTTCATGTTCAACTTCTCTTTTAATAGTTACCGGAATTTGGCATCTGTTGTTCCCAAACGTCATTTTATCAAAATTAATTACAAACTTCCTCGATAGTAAGTAGTCCAACCCTAATATGCAATGGTCTTCAGTGTCAGCCAAGTATACTTTCTGTCTGTTCTACGTGCCCATGAGCTCAATAGTTATCCACACTGGTCCTGTTCTGCTTTAATATCTATACTTGGTTCCATTTCAACATCATCAACTCCTTCAGTCACTTTCACTTCAGCTTGATGACACCTGGTTAGTTCAATCTCTCTTTTGCAGCAATGCTTGCAGGGTCTTCAGCTCAGTCCGTCGGCATTTCCATGAGATTTTCCTTCTCTGTATTCAATATCATAATTATACTGGTCTGTCTTTCTGATCGAACGTGCTGTTAATCACCATGGTAAACTTGACACCATACAGGTAAGGATGGAAATATGTCAGACTCTTTACTATAGCAAGGTGTTCCCTCTGTGTTACACAGTAGTTCCTCTCTGGTGTACTTAGGACCCTACTGAAGTAGGC
>NW_013667259.1:217645-227622 GCF_000517525.1 Limulus polyphemus | reverse complement strand
TTCAGCCATTTTTATTTGATGGAAACCCGACGTTAAGTCCTGAGTTGAAAACAACCTGGCTCCACTTAGGGCATCAAGAGTATCATCAGTTCTTGGCAGTGGGTATGAGTCCTTTTCAGTTATACTGTTAAGAGCCCTGAAGTCCACACAGCAATGTTGGGTCCCACCCTTCTTCTGGACTAACACGACGGGAACTGACCAGGGACTATCTGATTTTTCAACTATCCCTTCCTTGATTAGACCATCCATGACCTTCTCTATCTCTTGTCTCTATGCCAGAGCTATTTTCCTCGGAGGGATCTTCAAGGACGGTGATTACCTGTGTTTATTCTGTGCTTCACAAGGTCTGTGCAGCTGAGGTCATGATCTCCATTTGAAAAAACGTCTGCATAATTCGCCAAAAGTTCCCTAACTTAAAGAGCCCGTGATGATGACAAATGTACTATGCTTTTCTTATAGAGGTCAGTTAATTGTTCTGGGTGAGGACGTTCTTTTTTATGGTTGTATTTCTTCCCTTAACATTGACTAGCTATACCTCTTGGCACATACCCAATAATGCCCCTTCCTTAAGTGTATGCTCACATTTCGAGAAATTAGTCATTGTTATGGGTACTACTTGATGGCTTGACACAAGTGAACCTTCCAATCTTCACGTCCACTGGCATAGATGGGTCTTCCCCTGCTTCCACAAGCATTGGGTTTCCTTGGGGATGTTCTTTTATCCTTCCCCAAATTATCTTCTCTGACATAGGGGGTATTGTAGTTGACTTAAGTGCTGTGACATGGAAATCAACAGATGCAGCAGCACTTACCGGAATTTGGCCTTTGTTGTTTCCAAACGTTATTTTATCAAAATTAACTACACACTTCCTTGTTAGTAAGTAGTACAACCCTAATATTCATTGATTTTCAATGTCAGCCAAGTATACTTTGTGTCTGTCCTTCATGCCCATGAGCTCAATAGTTACTCACACCGGTCCCCACAACCTTGCATAATTTCCTGTCACACCACAGAGCTTCTGTATGGCTTCTGGTACTCCTTGACACTCACAAGGGTTTGCTGAGATACAGAATATATGACAATGGTACACTTTTGGCCATCCAGCTTTATGGTCACATAAACACTATGTGTGCTTGCCATTTTGTTCTTAGCTGTTCAGACTTTCACAATGGTGGTTGGTGGATGTCCCTCAGCACCAACCACTACTGGTTTCCCGAAGCTGACTTATTGGTAGTATTCGTCTTACACTTGCTCCTCATATGTCCTTGCTCTCCACAGTTCCAACAACCTCTCTGGGTAGCAGCCTTTCCTGCTGTGGCATCTTCCCTGTGTTGAAGTTGCTGGCATTGAGCTCTCTTGTGCCCTGGTTTGTTACAGTGCCAGCAAAGTCCCTCAAACTTCTCTGGCCTTGAATCCTGATGACTATACCAACCTTGGTACCTCTGTGCTGGACTTAATGTAGGATTCGAATTCAAGAGCTCTGGCCATTGCATTCTGCGTTGTAGAGATGTATGCTTGCTTTACTTGTATCTTCAGTTGTGGACTGTCCAAGGCATCTACAAACTGGTACCTCATTAACAGCTTGAGGACATCGGGTGGTGCAGCTGAGTAGGCCTTGTGTGCCATACTTTCCACATCCTGTGCCAGCTCTTGCAGGTTCTCCCCTTTAGCACGGACTCTCGTCCTAAGCCTAGCCCTGTAGACTTCGGACTGATTTTGAGTTCCATACCTGATTTCTAGAGCAGCTACCAGTGCTCTATAGTTGTACCTGTCGTCTGTTGACAACCATCCATTCATTTCTGCTAGTAGCTCAAATTGTGCTCTATATGCTTCCCATTGTGCATTTCCATCGAATTCCTGTGGCTTCCTTCGTAATATATCACCCCAATTGCTGACACTCATGTCTGGAATGTGACTTCTGGCAGGACTGAAGATGTCTGCATTAGGGTTTAGCTGCAGAGTCTTGAAGGGCTTTCCGTTGTCTGGGCTAATTATGTCCATGGCTAATATATCCTCCTTGTGTAAAAGACAGGAAATCGTTCTTTAATGTATTTAATTCACTTTGACATTTACTAATCTTTTCCATTTGTGTATGCTGGCTTTCTCCCAACTGTTGGAAACTTTTTTCCTGTTTCTTTTCTCGTTCTTGTTTTCTTTCTTGTTCCAGTTGCCACTGGTGCTGATTTTCTCCTCTAACCACTGCTGTAGTCTCTCTTCTTGTTTATTTTCTTTCTCCTCCAACCACTGCTGTAGTCTTTCTTCTTGTTTATTTTCTCTCTCCTCCAACCATTGCTGTAGTCTCTCTTCTTGTTTCTTTTCTTTCTCCTCCAACCACTGCTGTAATCTCTTTTCTTGTTTATTTTCTCGTTATTCTTGTTTCTTTTGCTGTTCTTGTATTGATATCATCAAATCTGCTATGTCGTAGTTTGAGTTGCCATTTCTCGTTTCCATCTTTTTTTTCTTTTTCGTCCCATTCTCTGACACTAATTTGTTGCGTATCTGCTTGTTTGTTAATTTCAAGTAGAAATTCTTTCCGAGGAACTTCAGCGATACAAGTCCTTTCTTGATTAAACCAGTTTATTCTTTCTCGAGACACATTTTTACTACATAGTAATTTCCCAATCACTACGTTTATCGTCACTTTAAACTTAACTACTTTTATAATACACGCTATAAATCACAGCGATTCACAATCTCGATAACAAAATACACACTAGCTCGAAACAGAATCGTAAATTATCCGGAACTCTCTTCATTCAAAATCCGCAGGCTTTCTCTGCCAGGTTTATAAACTAAAAAAAAGGTGTCTCGAACAAACTCGAGCTTACCCGATAATTCATGATCATTTGAAAAATTTCACGCACGCTACCAGTGCCAAATGCGCCAGTAGCGTTACGTGACTTCCGCTGTCTTAACAATAGTAATCCATCTCCGGTAAAGCATCATGCATCGGATAGCTATTATATTGTTACGACAGCGGAACTCACGTGACTCTGGTAACACGTAATTTGTTCTAGAAAGATCGAGAAACGTCACTATTTGCTAGACGCCCTCTATTCTTGTATATACGTGCGCCAGACAATTAATCAGGATAGAATTGCCGACAGACAGAGACGGACAATTGAGTCAAGCGTGGTAGTAAGTAAGTGCGTTAATCGTTCCCTGTGAATTATAACGTGTTTTTATAAAATTAGTTAAGTTAAAGTTACTGTGGAAATTAAGTGTATTGCAAAGTTGAATTGAGAAAGAATAAACTAGTTTTATTTAAGAAAGAACTTAAGTCGCTAAAGTTTCATCCAAAAGAAATCACATGGGAAATTAACAAATGACCAGAGACGTAACAATATTAATCCGTCTTCAGTAAATCGTCGGACATGGGATAACTATTACACTATTCCTTCACCTGTGAAGCGATACGATAAAGTTAGGCATAATGTTACTCTTGAACCTGTACGTGATAGGATGAAAAAAGCCTATCATGAAAACCCGATTGTGAAGATTCGCAAGCGATGTGCTAATGTTGCCAACCCTGATCCTGATCGTTTAAAAACTATAGCCTATTATGAAAAAATAGTGCAGCCAAAAGAAACAAAATATTACGAGCTTATTACAAACACCATGAGGTTAGTAAAGACAAGAACAGAGATACATATATATATGACCAGGTGCAAAATTACTAGAAAAGCTTCGAATCACGAGTTTATTTGTAAATTCAATGTGTAAGAAATATAATAGGATGCACAATACTTTACCTTCAAATACAACAGGCTATGTAGCTAAGTTAGTTAGAAAGATGGCTGAGAAAACATTTTCAGGTAAGCATCTTGCAGCACTTTAGCATTTGCTAAAGCTTTCATTTCAGTATCGAGAGACTTACCAGCGTGAATTCATTAAACGTTTTCAACATTTAAGGAGTGTGATGTTGGCGTCATTGTGCAAGCCCTGAAGCAACTTCTAACAGTGAGATATACGACTTTTTGTGTGGAGAAAGCTTACACACTTCTAATATCGAGACTGTTTTTCCAAAAACTTCTTCTTTCGGTGTTGCTTTTGACAAAGATGGAAATGTTCTTTACAGTTCTCTACGATAAGGGCATTTGTAGGAGTGGGGCTGCTGCTTGGATGTGTTCTGAATTTTGCAAAATTTCTATGCCTGAAGTAACTGAAGATACTTTGCATCATATTCACTAACTTTGGTGTACCCCACTAGAATCCAGGCAATATATTCAGCAGGTGGATGATTGCACACAATCAGATGCATGATTCACTTCTACAAGATCACAACAGACAATGCCATCTTGATTTAAATGCTTGTGGCTCTAAATTTTTATTTTTACGTCGCCTTGCACCTCATTATCATAACATCAGAAAGATAATCAATATATTACATGGTGCCAGATGGTCTGATTATAAAATTTGTGGCATTGACCATGCACTACATAGAGATGACGTATATGCATTGCAGGAAGTTGCAGAAAAACAGAAGGTAAATAAACAATATGTACTGTGTGGAGCTTTAGATGAAAGTAAAATTGTTGAAACCTTCAAAGCAGCTTTTACATTGTATCAAAAGAAGTATTTAGAGCATGCAGAGTATCATTGAATATCATGTAACAAACTATGTTACATACCTGAATGTGTAAAATTGGATTGCTGTGCCTGACCGATCACTGGTGATGCTTAAGAATGGCTGCTGGTGTATATAGAACAACATTCTGCTCCTGCAAAAACCTTCTATGTTGTAACCAAAATGAGGACAGTGGCTGGAAAACAATTACCTCCTAGTCATATAATCAGCAAGGTGCAGAGATCAGTTTTTCATCTCCCTTTGTCCTTACAACAGACCTTAAAAAGGTTACCCAAGCCTGAAGAACATATTTCAGAGGTCCAAGCAAATGCTGATACAGGTTGCAATGCTGAAATACTTATGCATTTTGTTAGTGGGTCTGGCAGTACTGGTAAGAGTTTTAAACAAAAACTCTTAAAGTATGGGTTTAATCAGAAACTCTGGTAAAGATGTTGCTGTTGCAGTACCCACAAGTATTTCTGCATTTAATATTAATGGGTTAACTATTCACTAACTACTGATGCTGCCAGTGGAACATGGAAAGACACCCTTATATCCGCCCATGTTTGATTATGCCATGAACATTTTGTGTGAAAAGTTGCATAATGTTACATTACTCATCACTGACCAGATATCCAGTATCAGTAATGTGATTTAATGAACATAAATCTTCGTCTTACTGAGATTTTTTTAACTGAGAAAACTGAAGTTGGGTGGTTTGGTCGACGAAACTTATTGTTTTTAGAGGAACTGTTACAACTACTGCCAGTGTTTGAAGGTCCATTGCATACCCCTCTTTCACTAGAAACTGCTCAAAAACACACCGGATGTGTGAGCACTGTAAACGTGTGGAGAAATTTGTATTTCTATGATAAATTGCTGATTAATATGCAACAGAAATAAGGCTTTTTTCTATGGTATCCAGAATTCGTCTTGGACATGTTACTATTGATAATCTCAGGATGCTGGAGGAACATAAGTTGTGTTTCAATGATGAAAGCATATGTGAAAGAATGAAGGAAGTGGTAAAAACACTTTCTGATCTGCCAACTGACACGGTGTATCTGATAGCGACCAGACACATGTGTAATGAGCTATACAAAGAAATGCATAAAAATCCTAATGAAGAAGAAATTCGTTTATTGGGTATCGATACAATGGATTGTTCTGGGTATCTTCGTTTAAAAGTATCCAAAAAACTTTGCAACTACAGTGACGACAGTACTCTCACAGCTGGCTTTGAAAAAGATATAACCATAAATATTGGCTGCAATGGAGAAACATTGACGTGACACTTGGACTCGTAAATGGAGCAATAGGTAATGCATGTTCTATTACATATAGCATAGATCAAGCCAGTGTCGTTGATAGCATAAATTTAAAGCTTAGTGATGTTCATGAACATGAATTGAGAAATGTAAATTGGAAATTCCAAGTGTTGGATAAAGCGTTTGATATCCAACGCCAGATTCCAATTGCGAGTGTATATGCTAACACCAAACACAAGTTGCAAGGATTAAGTTTGCACATTGTTGTTACAGATATTAGTAATACAATATTTACCTGTTGCCAAAGCTATGTGGCAATGTCTAGAGTGACTAGCATGTCTGGTTCTCACTTGATAAACATAGATCCTCGCCCTATAAAAGCATTGAATTCTGCTGTGATGCAATATTTTTATCTCCGGCAGAAATTTCGACCCATGCTCTCATCGCTAACTTCCTACAATAAGAGGCCCAAAGCTGTTCCTGGCAGATAGTGGTGTGCAATAAAATCAGTGTTGGTAATTCAGCGGCAATCATTCTCGTATCTTCTTTGTCTTGCTAGAGCTACTTTTTTGCAATAATTTTAGTGCATGTCTGATGAACTAATTTCAGTGAAGAAAAAATTAATTTCTTTTCATATTGATTATTTGCTTCTAATTGTTTGCATTGTTTCTTGAGTTGCTGCACTACAGTGCAATGTGCCATTTTGTTTGTGATTTATCAACAAATAGAGGGTTGAAAGGTACTGAGTGCTTGTTGCCTGTTTACTGTCATTATTTAAAATATGTCTAAGTAGAAGGTAAATGGCGAATTCTATTTGATGTACAGTAGGAGATAAATTGTAGTTTTTCACAAAAAAGATAAGATATCCTAAAACAGCTCGACTATAAAAAATCTGTTCTGATGATACTAATTACAGGAAACATACCGAGAGCCAGAAACAAACCATGTTACAAAGAGGTTATATGATACCGATATTGACACAGACTGGAAAATCTAACAACGCTCAACGAAAAACAATCATTAAACAGTGTAACACGAAAGAGTCAAAGAGAATTCCTCTTGATTTTACCTAAGATATTGAACTCAGAAACGTTTCACATGTTCTGATAACTTTTTTTAAACTACAATTGAACGATCGCTTTAGACAAATAAATCTTACCTGAAGTTCCTTTTGTCTCCTACCGGAAGAGCAGAAGTCTTAAAGATATGCTTGTTCGTCCCTGTAATAACGCTCATTGTCTAACCTGCAAGTTCATAAAAACTACCGACACATATGACCAAAAACACTTTAAAATTATTAGAGACATTATTTGCACAACACACATTATTTACATCATGCGGGGTAAAAAATGCAATCACTAGTATGTAGAACAGATCCAAACTACTGTTAGAAAGCTTTTCATCAACCATAAATATGTGAGATCGGAGAAAAACCTTCCTGTTGCCCCACATTTCAAACAGCCTGCTCTTTCTATTAATGATGTGATTCTCATCAGCATTGAAACAAGTTTCAAAACTAAAGCTGATAGAGAAATGGTAAAAGCTTATTTTACTGGCTTGCCACTTTAAATATCGTCGAATTTTGTGGAATAAATCTAGATCCTGGAATCAGTGATCTACGATCATTAATTAATTCTACGTCAGAATTTTTTTTTCATGCGTGGTATGAATTCTTTATTTTTAGCCCTAATCTTTCTCCATACTTAACATTTATTTATGATAATTTTCCATATTTGTTCTTTTATCTTTTGAGTTCTATCTGCTTAACCAATCTTCAGTTAACATATTTATCATCTATCCCTACTTAATGGTCAGGTGGATAAGGCGCTCGACTCGCAATCTGAGGGTCGCGGGTTCGAATCCCCGTCCCACAAAACATGCTCGCCCTTTCAGCCGTGGGGGCGTTATAATGTGACGGTCAATCCCACTATTCGTTGGTAAAAGAGTAGCCCAAGAGTTGGCGGTGGCAGGTGATGACTAGCTGCCTTCCCTCTAGCCTTACACTGCTAAATTAGGGACGGCTAGTGCAGATAGCCCTTGTGTAGCTTTGCGCGAAATTCAAAAAGAAACAAACAAAAGAATCCCTACTTAATATAATTTTCATAGACATTTTTTTCTTTTTTAAAACAAAACTTTTCTAACCTTATTATATCTATTGTTTGTTTGTTTGTATTAGAGCAAAGCCACATCGGGCTATCTGCTGTGTCCACCGCGGGGAATCGAACCTTGGATTTTAGCGTTGTAAGCGTCCTTCTTGGGGACCATATATATATATATACCTTACTTTCTGGTTTCTTGTCGTATTGCACAACGGAAATGAGACATACTTGCAACAATACAATACAATGAAAGCTATTCAAAACACTCCGGGTTGTCAAGATGGTCTGCCGTGACGCCATTCTACTTTTTCTTACATTTAGCTTTACTTTGTCATTCCAAATTTGCCTCCAATGCAGAAAGTTTCGAATTCTTTCGAAATCGCTTGGGTTATAGTGTTTTGTATTTTTGTTGTGAAATTGATTTTTTTAACGTTGTGTGTGTTTTCCTAACATCACGTAAAAAATTATATATATATATATATACATTCACTTTAACAGTGATAACATACGAATAATTAGATTACTCCCTTTTTAGTTATAGTGTCACTGGCTACTTTTAGAATAAAATCTTAGTACCTTTTTTTTCATAAATTAAATGTCGTCCGGTGGGACAGAGGTAAATTTACAGACTTATAACGCCGCTAGAATCTGGGATTCGATTCTCAGCGGTGTACCTAGCAGATAGCTCAATATGGTCTTGCTCTAAAACAAACATAAATTAAACAACAAACATTACTGTAATGTGTTAAAAATATGTAGAGAAAATCAATAAAATTTCACTTTTAAAGTATAATGATTATAAAAACATACTGAACAAAACTGTTATTAGTAAACGTGTTAGAAATATTTGTTAGATGAAATATAAAAACAAAACAAAAATATTTTGTTCCTTTAATTATGTCACAGGCAAACATGTTTTCCTGTAATCTGATTAATGTCGTATGATAATATTTTGGTAGTCTCTTATCAAAATCGCAAGTGTACATTTTAAAATAGGAATGACATTAATTTAAATTTTAAAAAACTTTCTATTCATTCAAATTTCACCCCCCCCCTCCTCCCATGTTATATGTGTTTTTCCATTATACTGGATTAATTAGGATTGTAGTATGACTCACTTTATTTGATTAAGTTACAAAAAACTTTTAAAACAACCACGGCATAATAGCAAATATTTCGGGGGGGGATTACATATTTATTTAACTATCTGCTTCAGTTTTCATTTCCTTCAGTGATGGAATGTTAAATCCACATTCCCTTTCGTGTAATATTTGGGGGCCGGTTATGTTGACATTTTACTAAGTTATCCCACAGCGAACTTACAACACTAGAAACCGGGTTTCGATACCCGTGGTGGGCAGAGCACGGTAGCTCATTGTGTAGCTTTATGCTTAACTTCAAACAAACAAACTGATCCAATTTCTTTAATTAATAATTTTCAACATCTTAATTGGACACACTAAATTTAATCTCTGTATAGACCAAAAACGGATATTCAAAAGAATAACTATTATAACATGGATAAAGTATCTACAGGAAATGGCCAAAATTAATTAATTGTATGCACCTTTATTTTGTAATTAATGTCTTCAAATTCTGTATTATTAGATAAAACATATTTTGATTCATTTTCTGACTTAATGTGGTATTTGTGGTCTAATGTACAGTTATTGTCTGTTTTATTTATTTTTTATCATTCTTCATACTGAAATTACAATTTTAGCTACAAACTCTTGTTCTTACGAGTCTAACTCAAAGTGCTAAACGGTAATACGTTAATTTCTTTATGAATTTTCTTCTGAATATGGTAGCATATACAATTAAATAACGAATTGGTAATTCTGTTTTGATAAATAACTGAATATTAAAATGCATTTATTATTAATAATACCCCTCGATGTGGATTCCTGTACGTGGTGAGGGGACCTCCCAGGGAAGATTCTGTATTTTCAGTTATTTTCTCTGGGATCTAAACATCCACCCACGTGTTTGCTGTGCGTGGCGACCCGTGAAGGGGAGGAGAGGATCCTGGTGGTTGAGTG
>NW_013667259.1:213792-216576 GCF_000517525.1 Limulus polyphemus | reverse complement strand
CCTTCTATTGGTCTTTGGCCGTCTTACTTCCGGAAGGATCGAAAGGAGGAAGTAGTCCTGGCAAGGCTACGCATTGGTCATAGTTTTTTAACCCATCGTTTTCTTTTATCAGGTATTGACCCACCGATGTGTAGCCATTGTGACACTCAAGTCACAATAGCTCACATTTTACTGTCGTGCCGTCGTTACGACCGTGAGCGGCGGCACCATTTTAGACACATTTTTTCTAAAAGTTTACCCCTGACGTTGGACAGTGTCATTGGTAATAGTGACACTGTCCGACTAGATTGTATTTTAATTTTTTACACACTATACGTCTTTTTAATTCTATATAAATCTTTTACCGACATATACTGATTTTTAACTCGCTAGTTTTTACATTTTACTTTAATCTACTTTCATTGCTTTTTACCGGTTTTTGGCGCAGTTAGCCTAGCTGCTTTGCGCCATAAACATCAACCAACCAACCAACTATTATTAATAAAAATATTATCTGGTATATTTAATTAAGATGTTAAGTTGCATGCTGTTATCGTTAACTTAGTGTTGCTACTGTTATTAGTATTACTCATTTATAAATTATAATTGTTCGGTTAGGCTTGGCATTAACATACTTAATAAATATTAAAAATATATGTTTCTATAACATGAAATAATACTTAACGGTTAAGAAATGTATTTTGTTAAAACAAAAAGTTAAATGATTAAAGTTAGAAAAAAATCAACATTTACTGAAACTTGGAAATTAGAATGGGATAGAAACGCGGAGGAGATGTCGCAGTACAGCGGTTGCAATATGTATGGATTAGGAAAATCCTTACTGTAGCTACTAAGTCTAATAGTAACATCGCATGAAAGTCAAGTAAAATATGATTTCAGAAATGTTTTGTTTAATTTGGTATGAAATTATACAATGTGTGTAAATGTGTTTTTAAATGTTAAGTTTGAATGGCTTTTCCTTATTTATTAATATTATAATGCTAACACTAAACTGTAATACTACTACTGAGAAATAGTACTAGTACTTAAGTAGTTAATAACATTAACAATACAATCTTTAAACAAATGCCGTATTTTGTGCTGAGATGTGATACTGATTTTATTATAGTAATATTACTGTACTTAGTGTTAATGCTACTAGTTCTACTACTACTAATTAGTTTTATTTACTGATCACTATTAGTATTATTACTAAGTAGGACTGTACCTGGACATTTCCCCATTCCGATTATTTTGGATTGTTGTTTGTGTAATTGTGAAGTCAAGTCATAGCTCGAATTTTTTTGTTTTTGTCTTTTTTAATTGATACTGATAGGTTATAATATACATGAACATGTTATATAATTTGTACTTATTTTATACATGTAGAAGTCAAAATGTTTTCAGTGCCAATGGTTGGATGAGTTGAATATAAACATTTATTTAAGTTTGAAATGCTAGTGAAAGAATGCAAAGTTATTACTTTTTATTTACTGTGATATGATGGAAAAATCAGTAATGAGTTAGGATTTGTCTATGATTGCTGAGTAGCAGAATTAAGTTTAGAAAACTCTGTATGTATATAGTGTACCTTTTTTAAATTTAAAGAAAAAAAAGGGACAGAGTAACTGAGTGAATACTATAAACATGTAAATGGTATGTAGGAACTTCAGTCAGTTAGTGTAAAATTAGCCTGATACACCTTGTGGTGGTGTGCAGTAGTTAACTTGTAGTCCAATTAAATACTTAAAAGTTATTTATGAACAGTTTATTTGCAAGAACATAAGGCAACAGCAAAATAATTATAACAGTGATTGTACCAGATGTTCAATGAAATACAAAATGAAATTTGTAAGTTGGAATACTTTTGGCAGATAAAGTTAATAATTTATAACAATCTGATATCTCAGTACAAAAAGTAATGGTGAAAAAACATATACTATAAAAGGGGTGATAAAAAATCTTATTTATATTAGAATGTAATCGTTAGATAAAGTTATTTCAAGATACATTGCTCACAGTAGTGTACTTTTGATAGAGATTGCTTGTTTACTGATGTACAGAAATTAAACAAAAATTTACAAACATCCAGTAGAAACAGTTTAACTCTCAAATTACTATCTTATTACTACTCATTACTGGTGGGCACACATAAAAAATGCTTATTTTTTATGTATGTTAAATATGAACAAAATGTTCAAATGGCAATAGGGCCCTTAAAGGATGCTGAGGACGAGGTTTTTGTTGAAGATTACAAATAACATATAATGTAAAATTTAATGACAACAAGAGATCCGTTGGTCATCTAGGCTATCTGTTTCGATAAACTTTAAAATAAAAATAAAATGTTTATAGCCAGCCCTTATCATTCAAACATTTATCAAGCCTTCCTTAAACTCACTTTAATTTACTGTATCCAATACATCTGAAGGCAACCCATTCCAAAGGTCAACCACTTTGTTAGAAAAATATAACTATTTTAGCTAAAGATCACCAACTCCTACCCTGCCAAAATTTATATTTGTGTCCTCTATTTTTATCATTCTCACCATTAAGTACAAAAAATAGATGATGTATCAACACTGTCAGTTCCATTGAGTAACTATGACTCTCTTAAGGTAGCCAAATGCCTCGTCATCTAATTAATGACGCGCATGAATGGATTAACGAGATTCCCACTGTCCCTATCTACTATCTAGCAAAACCACAGCCAAGGGAACGGGCTAGGAAAAATCAGCTCAACAGGGTCTTCTTTCCCGGCTGATTTTTCCAAACCTGTTCCTTTGGCTGTGGTTTCGCTAGATA